>NC_136019.1:11007189-11309332 GCF_048128805.1 Centroberyx gerrardi
CTCCAACAAGCTGCCTGCCTCCCACCCCCCTGCTCAGTACATCAGAGTGTTCAGCTTTCTAAAGAACTTCACCGATCTGTCTAAAAAAGGTGAGGAACACTCTTAACCAAATTGGTATGGAAATATGTGATGTCTGAACATGAATGTTCTCTCTTCACAGGAGCCAAAGGAACTTTACAAGTTAAAGGGAATGACAAAGGAACTTCACAAGTTAAAGGGAATGCCACAGTCATTTAAAGGAAAACGAATATGAAATTTTAAGATTGTAATAAAATGTTGTTCTAATAAATATTTCCTTACAATGCTGTGTCATTCAAGTATTTCAACACTACATTTAAATATGGCCTAGGTTGTAAGTACAAAGGAAATGGGAGTCAGCAGGGGACTTGTTGGCAACTAGCTTTGGGTTGTGGTTACAAGTTAAGTGTTAGCTTTCAAAGAACTTGTAGGCTACTGTGACGGGAAAGACTGGTAACTTGTACAACTAATTGGCTTCAAATGCCAACAGGTCACTGCATCTTACAAATTCCACAGCAACAGCTTGCCCTGTGGGTTTGAGACCCCATACCTCTGTTCAACTGCTTTTAGACTGGCTGTCAGGCTTGTACCATAATTTACAAACCCCAACAACTCAATCTTTTGCTTGTCAGGAACTTTATGCAGTTCAAGAACTAAGGAACAAATTCACCTGATGTGGCTTGTCAACTGCAACAAGCAGTTGGACATACAAGGCTGCTTGGAAATGTGGCTAAATAACTTTGGACCCAAATGTATTGTGCACTTCAAATGCTCTTGCCATAAACAATACCTTTCGGGGTCGAACATGGGGTCGAGGGTTAATGCTGCCGTCAAATGGGGTCGTGTTTACCGAGTTCATGAGAAGAGTCCATATGAACGCCCCCCTCCTGTGGTATTCACGACTTCGGAAGTGGGAAATTTTATGAAAGCTCCGAGTTCACGAGTCGTGACCACGAGTTCCATTTGAAGGCAGCATAACTCAAAGCTAATATGGAAGTTATACTACAGGACGCATTGAATTTAACGTGACAGGGATTATATTCACATAAACAACTAGAAGGGCACTCGGAGAGCGCAAGGCCAATAGTCCAGTCTGCTATGATGTGCAAATTTCGTGAGCCGGATGCGCTCCAAAATTTAATGGGTTCTTCCTTGGCCCATGCTGCACCCTTCCACGAAGTTTCATGAAAACCGGCCCAGTCTTTTTTCCGTAATGTTGCTGACAGACAAATGGCACCGAAAACATAACCTCCTTGGCGGAGGTAATAATTATATTGGATTAGTCAATGGAAAATAAACGTGGATCTCATGGATTAAGGCAGCCAGCAGGGGGCGCTAGCGGTCACTTTCACTCGCGACAAGGTAAAGCCTGTGCACTGTGCACGGCAACACTGCTGCTGCATGTAACCTTTTGCGCTCAAACGTGCAGATTTCACTATTTCTTGGCACTGCAAAGACAAAGATAAACATGAATGACCAGCAGGAAAGTTTTGCCGTGAGTTTTTCTGTCACTTCAAAATTAAACACTTTTTTTTACTTGACAGGAAAGTAGTCCATGGGCCAGACCAGATATCGGTACCATCTGAGGGGGCAAAACCTTACCTATAGTAAATTGTTTATAGGGTCAATATAAGTAAATTAATATATGATAGCCTTTCCACAGGAGCAGCTTTTCATATTTATTGGACATTTTGTTATTTTCCCCTATTAGTGCCTGTAGGAGATTTTGTTGTTTTTGCTATTCTTGTTTTCTTTCCCCCTAATATAAATTATTTCTAAATAAATTATGTACTTGAAAATATACAGTATATTTAATAGAAGCCGACTCCACTTTTGAAATAAAAAATGTTAATAAATTGTTTATGTCCAGGTTTCCCAGATTCCATCTCTGTAGCATCTCTGTAGCACGTGAGTTGCGTGTTCAGTGAGTGAGTCTAGTGGCTGGTGACTGGTGACTGCTAGGACCATAGGCTAGTCTGTGACAGATGCCTTGCCCTTGTAAGTAATTTTGTTCAAAGTACTTCAAACAAAGATAAAGTCTACCCATCAACAGAATAAAAGGTTTAAACATGTAACCAGACTGTGTTTACCGCCTCAAGTGAATTAACTTTAACTAACCATATTTAGAGGTAACGTTAGCTAGCTAGCTAATTTTCTTTAGCAATTTTCTTTCCCGCCACTTTACACTACAGTGGCTATACTCAGGTCCTCAACAATATACAGCGTCGTAATCTGAGCTCTGCTCCCAAAATTTCTTCAGCGATCAAGCAGTCAAGAAGAAGAAGATGAAGAAGTCATCTCACCGCGCCGGAGGAGCTGTCCACTTGTGTAGCACCTGCTGGACCGGCTACATCCTGCCGTCGGACCTCCACCCCCGCTGCGAGACTTGCCTGGGCGCCGTTCACGCCAGGTTAGCGTTGACTCCGCAGGCCTCCTGCCAATTCTGTGCTCGACTGCCTGTAGAGGAACTGCAGCGGCGGGCGGACGCCTTCACGGCACTCCAGGTGGAGGCGACGGTAGCTGGGCTGACCGCGGCACCGTCTCTCCGGATGACGAGCTGGACAAGATCCTCTGCGGCAACGACTTCCCGAATATTCCGGAGGAAATCCTCGATGGCGGGCACGAGTCAGCCGGCTCGGCTCCCTCCATCTCGGGCTCTCCTCCCGATTCTCCCGTCTCCCTGTCGGGAGACCTGGAGCCTGATCTTGAGGGCGGGGCCCCGCAATTGCGGCTTTCCCCTTCCCCACCGCGGCAAGGAGCTCCGCTGCTGTGGTCCTCTCCTTCTCCGCTCCAATCTGCCAGCCACATGCCGGCCGCCAAAGGACTTCTCCTGGACTTGCCGGATATCATTAAGCAGGGGGGCATAGCGATGCCAGCAGAGCAACCTGCACCAGCTCACGGCCTCTTAGGCGGGGATGTGTACGTCCAGGAGCCGCCGGTCAAACGCCCTCCGCTTTGGCTCTCCTTTATGTTTCCCCCAGTTCCCGCCTCATAGCGCGCGTTCAGGAGGAGAACCCAGCGGTTATTCTGGTGGCACCAGAACGCACGAGCGTGTCTTGGTTCCCAACCATGGTGCAGCTGCTGGCGGGGAAACCGTGGCAGCTCCCATGACGCAGAGACGCACTGTCACAGCTGGACGGTGTGATTCTCCACCTCCTGGTAATAGGCCAACAACTGTGGGCCTGGCCGCTGAACCCGAGCGCTTGGAAAGGTTAGGTTTGCCCCCTGCGGTGGTGCGCACTATCCAAGGTGCGAGAGCCCATTCTACTACAGCGTCTTACGCGGGTAGATGGTCTGCTTTTCAGCGCTGGTGTGTGGAGAGAGGCTCAGATCCCACGTTGTGTCCTCTGCCTCTCGTGTTATCCTACCTTCAGATTTGGCTCCATCTACAATCAAAGCGTATGCTGCAGCCATTCATCCTGCCACGAGGGCTATGGAGAGAGATCAGTTTTCGCGCATCCCTTGGTGAAGTGCTTTTTAAAGGGAGTCAGACGACAGAAACCTGTCGTACGCTCTCTAGCTCCGCAGTGGGATTTACCTCTGGTGTTGCGCGCTCTGGGGGGTCCCCCTTTCGAGCCAATAGCCCAAATCTCTCTCAAGATGCTATCCCTGAAAACAGTGCTCCTCCTAGCCCTGACGTCGGCTAAGAGAGTGAGTGACTTATGCGCGCTGTCGGTCTCGCTGTCCTGCCTTTCTATTAGAGAAATTAGACACCTAAAGTCCTAACAAACTCCTTTCGGTCGAGAATTATTTCCCTCGAGGGGTTCTTCCCCCCGCCTCACAGAAATGAGGCAGAGGAAGCGTCTCACCGACTCTGCCCAGTGCGCACTTTGTCTCAGTATGTTTTGCGCACAGCAAACATCCGACAGACACAGCAGCTGTTTGTTAATTACAGAGGGCATTCACAAGGCTCGGCTCTGTCAAAACAGCGTCTGTCGCACTGGCTGTGTGATGCCATCACACAAGCCTACAGTGCGGCGGGAGCCGAGCCACCGCAGGGCGTCCGGGTGCACTCCACGAGAGCCTTGTCATCATCTACGGCCCTCCTCAGAGGGATGGCGGTGGCAGACATCTGCGCAGCGGCATCTTGGGCTTCTCCGTGCCTTTTCATCCGTTTCTATCTGCGCGATGTGTCTGAGTCCTCCCTGACTCATTCAGTCTTAAACGTGCTAGACTGCAGATGACGCGTTGTCAGATCTGGCGTTTTTACGCACATGCCAAACGGTGCGCCCCCAATCTAATCATCACGGATTAGTGGGCTGCATGAGGGATCATTACGATACGTAATCAACGTCTCACATTTTGTAACGGCAGTGTTGTGTGGAGTGAGTGTTCTATCACTCGCCTTTTTTCCACACAAGGTTGACATGAGGTCAACCATGGCACAGCCGGTGTTTTCCTGCCTTATTACGCTTCGCATTATAGGGTTGTGAACTGGTGTATGTTACCTGCTTGAGGTCCTTGGTGTCTCAGTGGGCATTGACTACATCAACTTCGCCCTTAACCCAATAGCGACAGCTCTTAGAGGGCGAAGCCTATACGAAATAGAACGTTAGTTATGTTACCGTAACTCCAGATTCTATGAGTATAGGCGTAGCCCTCTAAGACTTAGGCCCCCTGCTCCACCGACATTGGCCGAAGAAATTACTGGCTTTTGGGAACAGAGCTCAGGTCCCGACGCTGTATATTCTATAGTTGAGGACCTGAGTGTAGCCACTGTAGCGTAAAGTGGCGGGAAAGAAAATGTAACCCTCTAACCCTAGTCGTAACACATTTTGAATGCAGCTGTTCATATACACATTAACACATAATGTGTCTCTTTTTGACTGAGACGTGCCAATTTAGTAGACACTATGTAGTATAGTATATCTAGACATGTCTGTTGAACATGTTTCTACATGTAATACTAACAGTCAGTAGTCCAGACACACCCCAGGGAGAGGATATAATGAAAGAAAGATGATTTCCAGGGAAGGCACTTTCCCGGTTTTGAACGACAGCAGTCCATACTTTAAGAGGGGATAACCACTAATAAGCTGCCAGTCTGCATGGTCTATCATATCAAAACATAATCTAGGGATGTATAGGAATTAAAAAATGACAACTAGAATTTGCCCACCCAGATGGTACCGGTACGTTAAATTTTGGGTCTGAGCCCATGGACTAAAGTAGATTCTGTAAGGTGGTGATTATGTATCAGTTTAGCATTGGTTGTGGTTGCGTCCCAGAGGCCCAGGCAGGCTGTGGTCCCCCCTCTCTCCAGCAGGACCCTGCACCACCCCTCCTTCCTGCCTCTGTACATGTCAACAGGAGCAGCTCAGCACCCCATGGACTGTAACTGCCAAACAGGTGAACACTCTTATCCCAAATTTATTTTCATAAATGTTAATGTGACAACTAATTATGTCTCTTCCCCAGTCCTTCCCATAATCCCATCCGAGTTCTTCTACACTGACCCCACTATGGGCCGTGGGAGAAGGATCCCCAACATAGTGAGCGACTTGAGGGTGAGTGTGCACAATGTTGGGGGTTCACAAGCCCAAATGAAGTCCATCAGTTGATTACACTACCCTTCACAATGATTTATAACCCAAAACTCATGGTACTTTCTAATGGGTAGCATAAGTTCTTGGATGACAAAATGAACACACTTTTGCAGACTGGAACCTCTTTGTTTTAGAGATATTTAAAGATGACCTTCAGGAAACCACCTGGTAATATTTTATTCTACCAAGAATGGATATAAATGCCATTTGGAAATTAACTGGTCAAACCACGGCTGTAGTCAAGACCACCTTAATTGAGTCCAAGTCAATTCCTAGACCAAGGTCAAGACTGAGACCAGAGCAAACTGAGTCGTATTCAAGACCAAAATAGCCAACAAACCATGTAAATGTCTTTCCAAATGCTGAAATAATGAGTAAGGAGTTTCTTAAGGATGAACAGAGATCAGTCTAGTAGATCGATCTCCAAATCTACTCTATACTTCTCTACCCTTCAACATCCAACTAATCAATACATAGGAATTGACAAATCAATGCATTGAAGTTTGAGGACCATTACATACAGTAAAACCCCTTAGATTTTTTGCGGTGCTGGGGGAAAAAATACATGATAGAAAAAATGAGTCAAAATAGGCATAAGACAGAGACAAGTCTGGGACATCAAAAGACTTTTCGAGACCAGACTCAAGACTGAGACCTGACTGAAGTAAAGTCCTGCTTCAAATGCTGTGTGACAAAACCACTTAGACTCGACTCAGTATGACACCACACAGTATTCAAATTCAGTCTGAAATGTGGCAAAATGTAGCCTCCTCCTCTGCAGTGAAAGAGAAAGGGCCGAGCCAGTGTTTACCTCAGTATCATTTCAAATCATGAAGCACATGAGACGTAATGCCTCTGTCAAAAGTTTATCCAGATTACCACAGATTAGGAGAATGTAATGAGCGCAGGTTGGGGGGTGACGAGGGGGGTCCCCACACTGTTTCCCGGGGGCAGCCTGGCCTCGGTGCCCTTCGGGTGGGGGTAGAGCTTATGGAGGGGCTCAGACAGACTGGGTCATTTAATAAGATTGGCTCTGTTCTGTCAGACAGAGCTAAGACCCCGACTAGGGGATTGGGAGGAAATTGAGACCAAGGGCAAAGCAGGAGACGGTGTGTTTTTGTCTCTGAATGTGAACGGAGGTGAGAGTCAGGGCACTTGGCTCCACTGTTACATGGCACTCTTTTAATTTTAGGGAAATCATGATGAAAGCATGATGGGAAACCACTGATGATTGAAGTTATCAGCACAACACGAGAAAGCAGGGAAGGGGGAGGTTGCAAGAAAATCTATATTAGAAATGAATGGAAATTGTGCCTAAAATAACATGAAAAATGGCATCGCTGCATGTAAACAGTGCAAAGTGGAGTAGTTTGAGCTTGTTGTTTCATTGTGGCTGGGATATAATTGACAGGTGTAATGAGTTTTTAAAGCTGCACTAGGCAGGAATTTTACATAAACATACACCAGCTTTATCAGCCTAAATCACAAATAGGGGTTGCAATAGAGAAAAGCATCCCGCCCCCTCTAACTGAGAGTAGATTTGCCCTATTTGCCCAAATGAAATTCTGGTGTCAGATATGGACACTTCTCCGCCCACAAGAAGTGACGAGTCCAGTGTTTTTCTGGTCCATACCACCCCTCTCCCATCTCTCCCCTCTGCCCTTATCAGGTTTTTGAGTGCTTCCACCTCAACACCCCGCCGCCAATTATGTCCGCCTGCCCCGCCCCACCAAACCGACCGGACCCATTCAGATCTGGGCCGCACCCCACCCAGGAACTGGGCAGCCCCACCTGGAGAATGCAACCCGTCCTCCCGTCCAGCCGGTTCGTTCTCCAGCTTACCCAGGAGGAAGACCAGGCTGTTACCAGCCTCCTGAAACTGCACCACCAACAGCCTATACAAAGACATGGCGACGGGGCCTTTGTTGCTCCCCAAAATGACCCGTCCGGTGGCGTCAAGTCACTGCCGGACGACGTGGACATGGACCTCAGCCCGTCCCTCAGTCACCTTGCAACCATGGACCCCGCTTTAACTGAGGAAACAGACGAGCTCTTCCATAGTGATGTGCAGTATCCGTGGGCGGCCATGTTGGGGAGTCAGTTGCATCAGGGAAGACTTTGGTCAGATGTGGAGCTTGAGGCAGCAAAGACCCCCTTGACTCGCTTAAGCCTGTTGGAGGAAGACAGGCTCTGGAGCTGGAACCAGCACGGACCAGCAGTAACACTTCCTGATCATCTGCCGTACGCGCTTCAAGAGGGTTCGTCAGTAAGCGCTGGTGATGTTCATCCTCTGGCATCATCTCTACCAGCATCTTCGCCGCCGCCGCCTTCACTGTCCTCAGACTCGGAGGTGGAGAGCGGGCCGAGCGTCTTTGGAGATTTGTTAGGAGCGAGGGAAGGGACGCTGTCAGAGGCTGAGGGGGCCGCTGTGCACACACTGCTGAGCCTCGGAGACATGTGAACCCCGCACACTCTGCAGTGATTTGTCTTAAAACCGTAGGGCCTGTTTGTTTTTTATAGCACCTTACTTATCACCTACCTCATAGAAACTAGGTGGCTTTTGTGTACTGAGTGCCTTTGTTTTTGCAGAGATTGTTCTGAAAATGTTTGTACCTATTCAATTTGAATGAGTTTCTAAGCTAAATATATCTCAAAATGCATGATTTTTCTAGGATTGTACCCACTTGAGAACACAAAATTGATGAGAATATTTTTTGCACATCCACCTAGTATTGCACATGTGCCTTGTAATTTTCTTACTGTCAGTATTTAATAAAAATGGTTCTCAGCTGAACCTCTGTTGTGCAGAAATGAACACCTTCCAGTGAAAAAGTTTTTATTAAGAGCACTACTACTGTTTTGAAGGAGAGAACCCCTTCCCCACTCAAACGATATTTACAGCATACATTTACGGCGCAGCCACAGATTCCCAGTTTTCATATAGACAGCAAGCTACAGGGGGCGGTATTATGCCACAATGACTAGTGACACTGGCTGACAGGCTAGTCAATAGAAATGTTGTCTAATGAGAGCTTGAACACAACAAGCCAACATTAATATGCATCTTCAAGGCTCTTGTGCTAGATTTGATCATGATGGAAGTCTTGCCGTATGGTTCTGTCACATATTGAACCAACCTATAGTGTGTGATCTGAGTGACTTGTAAAAAGCAATAGATCTTGTGGAACTGATTCAAAGGCACTTCCTGATTAGATTTCTTTATAGGATAGATTATTTTTTAAAATTTCAACTCAAGTCTTACCTGTTTTTTTTTTACAAGGTTCTTGTAATGTGTATGCATCATATCCAGTATTCATGCACCTTGTTGACACAGATGACAGGTTGCCAGGTATTGCAGGAATGACATAATTGACTAATTAACGTATGCATGAGTGCTGAGACGGTGACAGGAGAAGTCTGTTTGAAGTCAGGTGTGTAATGGAACAACCGGCTTTCTTTGCAGCAGTTTCTGATAATTGTCCAGTGTGGTAGGGCAACGGCTAGCATGACGGGCATTTTAAATTGGCAGTTCCATATCTGCGCCTGGGGAGACCGATGTGTTAATGCAGGACTGCATACACATGAAAAGAGATTTATTCTACACCAGTAATGCTAACCCATGCTGCTCTCCTCTATGAATTCATACATGCACATACACACAGGTATAAGTAGTAAATGATCCACTTGAAGGTCCCAACTACTTAGGCACGAGACAAGCGCACACACACACACACACACACATTCCAGTAGCATAAATAGGGTGACTATTGGTCAGTTGAAATCCAGGTCCCGTTCAGTAACGCAATGTCTCATCACCATCATCGTTCTCCTTTTATCTTTCATTTCCTGGTTCCTACAAATTGACAGTTAACCCATAACCTCCCTGAATGATCTTTGTACAATGTTGCTCAGAAATGCACTCTTTCACTTTTGAAGAGTTTGTCTTAAATCGGCAGTGTGTAGGCAGTGTGTTCCTCCGCCCTCGTCCATTTAAACATTATCAAACGGTCCGTAAACGTCCTCGGTCCAGTGACTCTAAGGAATGGTGCGGCCCTTGGTGTTGGCGACAATGCTTGCGGCCTGCATGACTCTGTAGCGCTCTCGGAGGTTGCGTCGCCTCACGTGCTCGTTGGTGATCTCTAGAACGTTTCCTACAGGGAACCAGCCCTTCTGGCCGTCTGACAGGCGGATCCCCTCGCACCAGCCTGGGAAACATAGGAGGAATGGGAGGAGAGGAAGGAGGAGAGAGGGGAGGAGGGAGGAGGACAAACAAAGGGGAAGATTGGAAGGTTTCTGTATCGTTCATGCAAAAGAATTGTCACAAAATCAATAAACTGCTAAGGTGGAGGGTTGAGGATTGAAGCAAGCGATTGTAAGGATCAGGGTGTACGCACAAGCAGAGTAGGAGGAGGGTGTGTTAAATATTACCACAAAGTAGTTTCAGTACATTCTACTTTATTCATAGGAAACCTGACTATGCCGCATTTTAAACTCTCACAATCAGACTGTCTAGATCTGCACACACTGGTAACGTCAGAAGTTACACAAATGGAAAAATGCCATGTGACAATTTGATATGAATAGAGAGACTATCGTGCGTATCACTTTGGGTTTCATTTTACATTTGCACATTACATTTGTCTCCTTGGGGTCAGCTAATGACAGTCCTACAAATAAACAGTAATCAACCCTGAGGCCTTGGCTTCCCTCTGTGTTCTTACCCTCGTTGGTTTTGCGTAAGACGTTGATGATCTCAGTGGGCTCCAGGGTGAGCTCGTCCGCCTGCTGGGCCATGTACTGGTCCACACACTGCACCTGGGGACAATCTGACACACACACACAAACACATAAGAAACTCACTGCCTGTGGAAGACAAAAATGGATGCACCACTCTGCGTGTGTTTGTGTGTGTCCTCACCCCAGTCCTCATAAATCACCTCCTCTTCATCTCCGTCTGGGTTGGTGGGGTTGGGGAAGGCTGCCATCCACCTGTGCACGTCTGACCTGTTGACAGAGACAGGTAGCTGAAGAACGTAAAGTAACTGGGCCTTGGATTCATTACATGTCTAAGTGTCTGATGTTGCAACACTACTTTGCTGTGTGTCCACACTCGGCCTGCAAATGTTCATGTTGTGTCTCCCTTGGCTGTTTTTAGTAATGTACAAATGTAAAGAGTATAAAATGTGTTGGAATAAGACTGCCTCTAAAATCATACATACATCACTTTTTAGAATTTTTATACTGGTCTCCTTGATTTATCTCATATTCTGTTTTACTTTCTAACACCCATGAACAGGCCATTTTATATCTGCCAATTTTGATAATTTAAACTTGTATCTATCTTTTTGCCTTTCCTTATGCTATATATGCACTTCTAACATTTGTTTTGTGTGTTTTTGTGAGTGCTATACAGATAAATAAGTATTCCTAGCGGTCCCAACAAAGTATTAGATTTATTGTGAAATAATACACATAGGTGTCTAGTATTTGTATGTAAGTGTACATGTAATACAGATATTGGTGCATACACACTCAAACACATGAATGCAGATGCACACAGCCGCACACATGTGTACACTCACTCACACACACACACACACACACACACACACACAGGCCTACTCACTGGGAGGGGGCTTTGAGCAGCCTCTCCATCATACGTCCCTGGTGGTTTTCCAGCAGGGTGAGGTTGAAGCAGTGTTCGTAGGGGCTGGGCCCGCTGGCACCCTCCTCTGCCAGCTGCACCTGCACCAGGGAGCGATGGGCGTGGTCCAGCACCACAAAACGCTCCGCACTGTTCAGGAAAAAGGAGGGCAAGTCGGGGTTTTTATTAATATTACAGTTAAAGGTTTGTGTAGTTCTCCCCCTTCACTTGACAAATCGGTGTGCCGATGAAGTTATTCACACCAGTGTCGTAAAAAAAAGTGATATAGCTTTGTTCTCCATACTTCCCATTTTAGATTAATGGTAGCGTTATCATATAGTGGTGGGGAAGAAAAAACAAGATTTATATCTGTGGGTGGCTCCCTCAAAAACACCTACATGCATGTTGTATGTATGGACACAAAATAGTTTCTTGACACTCTCTGAGGTGTGAAACCAATTCCAACTTCACTTTGAGGAAATCTATTTATGATATTTAGTTTTATTTTCTATATGTATACTGCATCTTATTGCTATGTATTTTCTACTCTCGGTGTTGCCACACTGGAATATTAGAGATCGATTCTGCTTTTCTTCTCACTCTACACCACTTCCTACTACATTTCTACATTGAGGAAGTTTGGAGTCACTCAAGTAGCAATCAAGGAAGTTTTAGAGTATGACACACTTTTATTGTGGGTGTGGTCAGCGGTCACGTTCTCAATCGTACGACCGTGGCAACACAACCATCCATCAGAAGTGACAGTTGGAGAGTCGTGCTCTGCACAGCTTCCACGATTGGCTACAAACTCCTTTCTGTATCCTCCATCTAAAACATCCAACTGAACCCTAACATGAGTCCACAGACCCTTCTCACCCTGCCAGCTCGCTTTTTAATCTCATCATTGTCTAGCAGAAGGTTTCAGAGCATAAAGTACACAACTAGTGTAGTATTATTTAACTCTGAAAGAGCAGCTGTCCAGAAGCTGGTACACAATCTCACTTAAAACGTGTACAGCAGAACTTTATGGGGAGTACAGTATGAAGTTTTTTCTTTATCTTCAGAAAGAGGAGATAAGTTGCAGCTGCTGTTTGAATAAGGCTTACTAGCACTTTGTTTAGGGCTGGACAACTGGGCGCACTGTTGATTTAGCCCTGGATCTAACCCAAAGATGTCTGATTGTAAGAAGTGTACTGTATCGTGTGCTGTATATGTGCTGTGTAAATGTTTTAGCTTGTGTTCAGACATGAATACCAATCGGTTTCTGACTGACCCCTTCTTGGCAGCGATGATGAGCAGATCGTTGAAGAGGAAGAGGTGGACGGGGGTGAACTTGGCCCTCATGTTGAAGAGAGTTCCTCCTTTGGACATTTCCTGCAACTCTCCCTTCTTCTCCAGATATCGTGTCTGGGAGATGATGGGGATGGCCTGGTGAGGAACGAGGGACAATGAAATGAGAAGGAAATGCAAAGAAGGCATAAAAAAAAAAATCAAATTTAAATAAAGAGGAAGGGAAAGAGAAAGTAGCGGTTGGATGCAATGGAGAGAAAGAGGATTTTTTGTGCCTTGCTTTATTGACCTAACCCTTTTATTTTTATATAGCTTTTACTTGCTATGTATTTGTACACTGTTTTTATTTATGCTCAAACTATTTTATGTAAAGTTTCTTTGAGTATCTTGAAAAGCGCTATACAAACACAATCTATTATTATTATTATTATTATTATTACATACAGGGAAGTGATCCAGACACAAAAAAGTACAGAAAAGGCAGGAACATTAATCTCTCATTGGAAATGAATGAGAGTTGTGTCCAAAAAAACTGAAATCCTGCAAAATGCTGAAAGGAATCATATACCTGCATGTGCATAAAGGAATGTCATCAGTTCTCTGTAGTGTCTTATAGCATTGCATTTGTTATGTGTGTGTGTGTGTGTGTGTGTGTGAGCTCACCTTGAGCTTGTCGAACTCCAGTGTTTTGGAGAGGTGGATCAGCTCCTCCACCTGCTTCATCTTCCCCACCTGCGTGTTACACTCCTCAATGATCTGTGTGCGTTGGGTGAGTGCGCGAGCGTGAAAAGAGAGACGGAAAGAAAGAAAAAATGATGAAACAAACACTTTGCAACAGTCAAGAGATTCTTTTCTTTTCACACAAAAAAAACACCCATCCATCTCGCCTCTCCTGTTACATGAAAACTGTCTTTCTCTCAACAGCAGTATCAGGTTCATTCCTTTGACAAATACCCTCTCCCCTGGTTAAATGACACAAAATCTCTCTATCTCACTCTGCCATTGTCCGTAGTGACACCTATGACTCACTGTCTCGCTCTGGAGCTCACTCAATAGGAAATCCTCCACTCAGACAATGGAGGAGGCCGGTGACGTTGCTTTTCCAGAGACATGCGGAGCGCTACAGACTAAAATGACCTGGATTTGTTGGCCGAACGAAGGGTAAAGGGTGCAGGGGGTGAGCGGCGTTTACCTTAGACACCGAGTCCAAGGCCTTGGAGGCGGTCTGCTCTTCTTTCGTCCCCTCCTTTGTTCTTTTCAGGATGTTCTGCAACGACCAAACAACAACTTTCTATTTTTGCACCCCAACAAACAAGCACCGGGATACATTTTTTCCGACAAAAAGCAAACAGGGGTCATAAGGTCGGGGTGAGATTAGCTCGCGTGTTTGCTTATACGTCAAGAGGCAACGACTGGTGTGAGTGAGGAAGATTATGCTGGAATGATGACATTCCACAAAGCAACACACCGTGATGAACTAGTGCTTTTCAATGGCATCTAGGAGGGAAGGAGAAGGAGGGGTCAGTTATGCAAGAGTCTACTGTTGGAGTATGACAACTATGCCGTGGCATTTTGTTACTCACTTGGGAAAAACATTAAATTATTGAGAATTGTTAACCTTCCCTGCTTTTGCCTCATAGAAGAAGACAAACCAGCGCCACATAGCTGCCTGTTGTCTTCCTCATACCATATGGCTTTGTATATTTTCTTCACTGTTACCGTTTAAGCCAGCAACATTTCTGTGGTAGCAATGGACTACTGTTCCCATGATGCCACTCACCTCAATGAGCATCTTGATGCGTGTGATTCGCTGGAAGGGCAGCAGCAGGAAGGACATGAAGGGCAGCCGCTGACACTGAGGCGACTCCTGGAGACGAGAGATGACTGCAGCGAACTGCACGCTGTTCCTCCTGTGGAAACACACACACACACACACACACATGCACACAAATGTAATGTTCCTGTGGCTGTGGAATAAAGTGAAGGGAGAAAGTTTCAGAGGATAAAACTCTAAAACACAATGTCAGCAATGTTTTTTCTAATGTTTCACTTTTCTGCAGAGTTAAAGATCCAACCTCCCTCTCTGACTCTGTCACTCTGATCTCCTGACATATTGTTTTGTTCTTCAGCCATATTTCAAATTGTTGTGGATTAGAGCAGCACGCGCCAGAGGCAGGTTTTTCTACATTTCCAGGCTGTGACTCAGTGCTGAAAAATATTCCAAAAACTGAAAAACTAAAAATGAAACCTTGTGGCAAAAGTGATAGAATAAAGACCCAACCAGCCTGCTGCACTACAATCAATGAGAGTATGAACTGAGTGTTTCTTACATGAGTGCGGTGTAGGTCTTCTCCTGGTAGATCTGGTTGCGGACGTAGTCGATGTAGGCGGGGAAGTTGTGCTGGGCGTGGTAGTGGATGATGTCACAGATGTCGGAGAAGACCAGGCTCTCGTCCATGCGGTCCTCCAGGTCCTTCAAGAACCTGTGGGGTCAGACGGGAAAGGAAACCAATGTGTTACCTCCTGGTACCAGCCTGTCTAACCATAGAGAACTACTAGATTCAAGACTTACTACACTTTATTTCAGTGGTTCTCAACCTTTTTGGCTCCTGACCCCTTAAAACAAGGTGATGCCTACTTGCGAACCCAGTCACTGGCTGTATATGAAGACTGGTGAACAGTTCACCCAAAAAACATATTGTCCTTTTTTAGCTTAGTTTCATTAATTATTAGAGGAGGCCTAGAAGCTGAAAACTATTCAGTATTACACAAGAAAAGCAAAAATTTGAGAAAAATCTGAAAAAATAGACACAAATTTGTATAGTAGGAATGTTTTTTCCTATTCCATCAATCATTTTGCGACCTCCCAAAATGATCTTGTGACCCCCTTGGGGGTCCCAATCCCCAGGTTGAGAACCACTGCTTTATTTGACCACAACTAAGACTCAATTCAGAAACTACCCACTACCCACAAGTCTTTCCTATTCTGACCCTCTATTTATCTCCTTGTATCTTATCTTTCTCTGTCGGTCTCTCTCTCATCAAGTGACTCCGTGGCGAGTCGAGTCATAAACTATCCCCTTAGATCCTTTTCCTTCCTTCCTTCCAGCTCTTTCCTCCGCCCATCCATCCCTTCATCCCTCCCTCTGTTTCTCACCTCTCGCTGACCTCGCGGACCCTCAGGACGTTGGAGAAGAGGGTCTTCCTGTCCCTGATGATCAGCGTCTCCTCCAGCTCCCGGCTCTCCAGGAAGTGTTCGGTCAGGACGCGCAGGGACCGAAGGTAGGACGCCTCCGACGTCAGCACCTCAAACATGCTCTATCAAGGAGGAGGGGGATAGGAACTTCAGCCTCCACATAAGGGTCTGTTAGTGTCTGATATATTTATTTATCTTTCCAGCATCTCTCCTCCCTACACTAACCCGTCACACCCCATCCCCTCCTGTACTCACCTCCTGGTACTTGCACTGTTCGGGGCTGAGCTGCTCCAGCACGCCGCTGTCCCGTACGGCTGGGAGGTCCTGCCACAGGGTGCTCTGGCCTGGTGTGGGCACAGGACTGCCCCTGGGTACCCCATTGCCCATCCCAGACCCAGTACCAGTTCCAGTGCCAGTCCCGGTTCCAGAGCGACGGGCAGTCCAGTCCATGGCATAGTCGGCGCTGGTCTTGCTGATGTTTCGGCAGACTGTCTGGCGTCGGATCTCCTTGGTGATGACGGTGGCGCGGTACGTTTGGTACAGAGGCTCTGAGAGGACAGAGGTCACAGAGAGGTCAATCTACTATGGAAACTAACAGGTCGGATATGGAAATACAGGAAGTGGTCCAAATAGATAGATAGATAGGAACGTTTAGGTACATAACAGCAGACGAGACAAGTAAACATGTCTCCCCCACAAATGATAAAGGCAGCCCTTGGCCAATCAGTAACAAGGTGCATCATTATAGTGCCCCCATTAGACCAATCAGTGTAATTTGTAAGGATAGCTGGATTTGTGTCTCAAGTTTTATATCAGTTGGACTTGGTGGTGTAGGAGTTACAGCCTTGAAATTTTGACCTTTAATTAAAGCTCCTCCATCAGCCCAATGTAATCTTTATAAACACCAGAACACAGTGCCAAACCGTGTCAGCCTCTAAATTTCATCAAGATCCTGCCAGTGGTGTCTGAGATATTCCGTTTTAGTTCAAGATCTTGACCTTAAATTATAGCGCCTTCACTGGACCAATCAGTGTAACTTTTTAAGCACCGGAACACAGTGGCAAAATGCATCATCCCTCCAAGTTTCGTAATAATCGGACCAGTGATGTTTGACATATCGCATTTGAGTTAAACATTTTAACCTTTACTCATAGCGCCCCCATTAGGCCAATCAGTGTAAATATCTAAACGCTGAAACACAGCACATAGACGCATTATCCCTCCTAGTCACATCCTATCACATGAGGTTCAAATTTTTGCTCAAAAATGCACTAACTAGTAAATTAATCCTCAAATTACAGGCAAACCATAACACACTTTTGAATGCGGCTCAGTATATACGCCAGAAGCCATTTGAGGTCACAAAACCCCTAAGGACCTGCGCCTCTGTAATGTGCATCTTCTCTACACACAGCCTCTGGTGAAATTCACACAATATGATAATGATGCACGGCTATCATTGAATTCTGTTGGGTGTAGTACACTTAATACTTCCAGTAGCCTGATTCAACAAAAGATGTTCTGTGATGTTTTCGTTTGTGTCACAGGTGTCAGATAGCCTCTCACCATCCTGCAGCCTGGACTCCCAGCTGAACGAAGACGCCCTCCTGGGTGGAGCGACCGGCGGCCTAAAGACAGGAAGGAAGGAAAGAAAGAGAGGAGGGGTCAGCCAGAGAGATAGGGAACAAGCCCGTCCTGCCAAAGCGTGAATGACGGAGGCGATGATTTATGCGACTGTCGAAAGAAGATCTGCGCTGACGTAAAAAAAGGGAAGTAAGAGGGGAAAGGCAGGGGGATGTGAGGAGCCAGAGGTGGCAGGGTATGGAGGAGCGATGACTCACTGCTCTTCCTCTGTGTCTTCTTTCTCTACTTCGGTTCCCCCATTCTCCTCTTGTTCTAGAGAGATACACAAATGATCAAGTGTCATCCATTTCGATTATATAGAAAAATGTTTTAAAATGTCTTTGCATGCAATATATATATGTTTTTGCAGTGTAGTTTTGCCAGTCCCAACCTTTTGCCTGTGTGAGCGACTGCAAGGAGGCACTGCTGAGTCTCCTGGGGTCTGTCTTAGGGGGTGGAGGGGGGGCTCTGTGGGGCAGGAGGGGGCTGGAGGGGGGCGGGGGCGCCGCTCGCTGCGGGGCCAGGGTACCGGCAGGGGAGCTGTTGGGGGACGAGGGCCGCAGGGAGCGCCACTCCTCCGCCGTGGGCTGGGGGAGAGGGATACCGCCTCGGTGCACCGGCGTGACGTTGCGGCTGCCGTCTTTGCCGTTGTCCTGAGCCACGGGCATCCGAGGCGGGATGGCCGGCGGCACGTCGTCCTCGTCCGGAACGAGATCTGCCTCTGTTTGGAACTCTGACGTGGGGTCCGAGGCGCTGGAGGACAGTTTGGCTCGACGGGCCGGTTTCCGCACCTTGATGAAAGGGATGTCCAGCTCCTGACACAACGCCGCGGAGGACGTGGTCTTTTTGGGCGTGGACTCAACCACGGGTAGCGTGACCTCGTAAATGTCTTCTTCTTCATTCTGGAGGGGTTTGTTATGGGTTGGGGGGGACTGAGCCCGTTTCGGGGGGACGGGGGGAGACTGAGAGCGTTTGGGGGAGAGGGAGGTGAGAATGGCGTGCGGCCCCGGGTCCGAGCGCCTCCTGTGACCCTCGGCCATCATAACGTCCAAAACGTGGTGGAACTTTGCCTTCTGCTGCTTCACCACGCACTCCTCGCTCTCCTCACCCAAGGAAGTCCCGCTCCCTTCCTCCTCGTCCCCTGCCTCGCTTTCCCCTTCCCCTCCTCTCTCCTCCTCCTCCTGCTCCTCCTCTTCCAGTTCAACCTCCTCCTCCTCTCCCTCCTCCTCCTCCTCACCCTCCTCCTCCTCTTCCACATCCACCGGCACCCATATCAGTTTCATGCCGGGCCAATGGAGGTGGCACGCACAGCTGCAGTTGGGGTCGCAGACGGGACTGAGGGGCACGTCTGGACTGTGTTCCGCCTCCGCTTCCCCTCCTCCAATCAGCTGAAGCTCCACCTCCTTTCCATCAGGGGCTGCGAGAAAAGGAACAGACATCGATTAACTGATTTTGATTATTTCTGAAAGGGGAAGACAAACTTTAAAAGCAGAAGGAGAAGCAAATTTACAAACAATGCAGGGAATAATGACATGTTGAATTCAGCCACCCTGAATCGTCTTGAACCAAAAACAATAACACCAAACAGAGAAAATGATTTTGGAGTTCTTCTTCATGTTGCTTCATACTCATTTTTCTTCCCCATCCCAGGCTGAACACTTGAACCCTGGCACGCCTCACACCCTCCCTCTTAACTGATCAGTGTGAAATGGGCTGTTTCCTGCCGGGTTGTTTCCTACATGTGTATCCCTAGATACCCCCCCCCCCCCCCCCATCTGCTCTTGTCATAACAGCAGTTAGGCTCCACATGGCACACGCTGAACTGTCAAGTCAGCAGTTCATCACTATGCAAATACAGCACGTCTGCAGTGTGTAAGTGGTGTCTTCAAATATTCATGGAAAGTTTGGATCATTGCATGGGAAATAATATTGCCAAAAGGAAATGGAGGTGAGTGAAAGAGAGAGAGAGAGAGAGAGAGAGAGAACACAAACGGGATGATGCTATATGAGTCAGTTAATGAGTAAGCATATGAGAGAATAAGAAAATAAGAGATAGTGAGTTTCCCAATTGAAGAATTTCAGTTTCACTCTTTGATTGAGAGCCAGATCGTCCTGTCTGTCTTGTCCTCTGCTGTTGCTGACAGGAAACCAAAACAAGGAACTGATACCATGTCGGACGGGGGAGGGAACAAACAATTAATCAAAATAAATAATCAGATGAACAATCAATTGTCAGTCCTTTGGTTTCCTGACCTGACACAGAGAGGGCACAAGAAGAACAGACAGTACATACAGTGTATCAGTAAAGTCAATGAGCTACAGATTAAAATGGAAAAAAGCCTCAAAAGTTCAATGTGTTTTGCTTTGGGGTTTCATAAGCACCAAGCCAAAGCAGCACTTAAAGGCAAGAGGATTATGGATATCGATACTTGTGCATTATCTTTTCATACTGCAGTGAATCCGTGCCGGCGTCACTTCTTGTACTTACATTACTCACTCTCATGCACGTGCATACACACACACACATACACACACACACACACACACACGCACTCTCACAAATGTGTTTACCTATATAGGTGAACAGCTGACTGACAGAACCTGTTTGTGGCTGTTGGGGCGGATCAGCCTGCAGCACTACACCTGTCTGTTCGAGGCCTCGGAGACAGGACAACACACCGACTACACCGTAGATTTAACTTTCAAACCAATCCGTGCACACACACACTTGTATGCAAAGGTTCATACACACACATACACACACACCTTTTTGCATCAACTAACAAATAATGACCATCCTGTATCTGCAGGTTTGTTACAGCTGTCAAACAGTGTAAAATATACTTTTTTTTCTTTGATCACGTCTTTACAGGTCAGTTTATATTGGTGAAAATGGCCTAATAATAATAGTCTAAGACTAAGCTCAACCAATGTCTATGAAACTGCCCTAAGTTTAGTTACATTACTGGTTGTGTGGGTGACAGGCTGAGGAGGTGTGAGCAGTGAGAAACCATGTCTTCAACACCTCATGCAATGAATTATGGGTTGTGTAATAACATCTCGTGTACTGTCGTCTTTGTCCCATTGACTTAAAGCTGCACTATGCAACTTTGCATGTTGCCGGCTCCAAATGGCAGCGAGAGATAAGTGTTCAACAGAAGTTATGTATATATATAACTTCTGTAATGTGACATCATTAAACTGCACACGGCACCCTCATGTTTTCTAACCCGGCCGGTCTGTGATGCTTTACACCAAAGGAAACCAAAGGGACGAGAAAAGAAAATGATCTTTCTCTGGACGGAGCGCTCAGTCGCTGCTGTTTAAGAGACAGTTTCGATTCAGTACTTCCTATGGGCGGGAACTGACCATACCCAACACCAGAGTTTAATTTGGGCAAATAGGACGAATCCACGGTGTCTCAGTTAGAGGGGATGGAAGCTCCTCTCTGTTACAGCCCCACTTTGTGATTTAAGCTGATAAGACGGGTGTATTTTTACATAAAAATCTTGCCGTGTGTAGCTTTAACATGGGAATAGTGCTGATTATAGTTAACACATAGGGGTAAATGTTATTTGATTGATCAGCTGTATGATCTGATAGATGGAAAGTCACTGTACCTGATCGTCCTCCTTCAACACTGATGCTGTTCTCCTCCCCCCCCCTCACGGTCTCCCTCTGCTTCTGCAGAATGCGGCTCCTCTTCAGAGGCAGCGGAGGCGCCTGGTCTCCGCCCGTCTGGATCTGCAAACTGGAGCGGGCTGGTTTGGGCTTTATCGTCGGCGCCCTTTTGAACTGCTTACTCCGCCTGGTTTTTGAGGTGCCATTGGCGGGTTGTTCCCCCGCTGCATTCAGCGCAGCCTCCTGTTGGCTAAACCTGTCCACAATCCTTTTGACTTTCCCGCTGGAAACGCGGGCCTTGCTGCCTCTGTCGCCCAGAGGGGGGGAGTCGTCTTGGGGTGAGGGTTTCGGAGGGATTTGGGGTCTAGCTTTGGCCTCGGGTTTGAGGGGTAAAGGGGATGTGGGGCGCACGGATGCTTCCGGAAGAGACATGGCAGCTGGGGTCTTCTCTTACGGTGTGTTTCAGTCCCCGCCCTGACCAATCAGAGGCCAGGCTTTGAGGGCAAAGGTCAATGTGGGCATGCCATCCTCACCTGATGAGCAAAGAAAGAGGAAGAGAAAATTAAAACATTTTATCAAAAGGTCAGTGCAACACATTACTAGTGCAGTTACACTCTTTTACAATGACATACTGTAATTCATGACAATTATGACCATCCTCTGTAGCTGTAATAAACTTATACAACAAGGCAATACAACCTACATCATCATTAAGTCTTTCAATTACAATCCTCAGACCAGACTTTGAGCTATGTGCTGCTCCTGCACTACAAATCCTTCACTGGCAGGAATCCAAAGTGTATGAACTTTGCACTGGAAGGAGACCGCTCCTTCCTGGTGAGAGCACATTCCTGAAAATAAATCATAAGGCTGCAACAACAAGCAATAACTTCAAACCAGCTGACTAGCTGAGGGAAATCCAAGTACATATCCGTTTATGGCACTTTCGGTGAAGCGGTAATGGAAAATCAAACTGTGAAATGTCTGTCAGCTACTCTGTGAGAGACAATTATCTGTTCTATTGTGAAGTTCACTGAAATCTCTGTACAACCCCTGAAATGAATCTATTATTCATTGATTTTTTTTTAAAGCGCAGAGACGTGACGTTGTTCATTCATTTGGTGATTTAATGGCTGGTATTTGTCAACAGTATCAGAACAGGGAGCTGATCAAATCAGATCAGTTTTCCATTTCAGAGAATCTTGTGAATAATCAGGTGGTGTTCAATCCAACAACAGTCTCCCTATGTAAAGCTTGATGAAAACAGTATCTTGTATTATCTGTGTGAATGGACACAGTCAAGCAGCAAATAAAATCGATTGTTTTGTTTGTAGTATGCTGTTAGTTAATGTGTACTAATTATGCAGAACAGCGCATGCATTTTGATTCGTATTATTCAATTCCTGGTACATTGGTTGAATAGAATTAATAGCTAACCAATGTTTCCATACAAAGCTGCACTCAAATACACTCCACCAGCCTGAATAGCTTCACACACCTTGCAATCCTGTCACCTGTCAGCTAGCACAGATGCCCACATTAAAAACAAAAAAAAAACAAAAGGGTGCATGAAAATGTTTACTGCCATCCTGGATATATAAAACGTTTCGCACTCGGGACTTCAACAACTACATGAAAAATCTGCAAATTTCCCAGTATTGTACAAATATGCACACACACATGCACACAAATGTACATGTACATGTACAACACACACACACACACACAATACATGTAGACAGGTATGTGTCTGCTGCACGCTTGCGGCAAATTCACACTGATTCAATCCTTCAAAATCCAAGCACTGAACACTTTCTGTATTCAAAGCACTCTTGTCATTCAAATGAAGCAGTCAAATGAAGAGCTCCAGCCCCTCTGCCAGTCCGTATGCGTCTATAAAAAGGGCCGTGATGTTAATAATATGAAGTTCAACTTCCATGCAGGGAGACCAAATGTCCATGCTGCAGATTCCTCTCAGCATCTGCTTATTTGATGTGTGTGCAACAGCTGATGCAATACCAAACCAAAAGAGGGTTAGTCATTTTCTGAGTCACGCAGCAAATGGAACAGAGATCCAGGAGGAGAGGAGGCTCTTGCATCGCTCAGTGCAACTCCATAAGGGATTATTTAGTGTGTAGCTGCATGCATTTGGGGTTGCATACAGGTTAAGGGGTACAAATATAAAATTGCAACCTTTTATCATGAAGCAACACCCACTCTTTATCATTTTTAATGCATGGAGCAAGTGAATTACATTTACGATTTCACATAAAGTCATCACCAGGCTACACAACAAATCTCTGTAGGCTAAGATATGGATTTTTTTTTTAATAAGAATTATTCATATCTGTCTGCCCAAAAGCATTGCAGTCACCAACCTACTATTATGGGCTCATGACTTGGCAGAGTGTATTCCACACAGCTTTCTGTCAATAACGCAGCCAGTAGCTGTGTTTGTCTCTGACTTATTGGGAACGCTGGCGGAAACCGCACCGGCGAGTCAGACCAGTTTGCGGAGAGACGAGTGCATACTGAGCAGCCACCGAGCTTTTCAAAAGGAGAAAGACGTGGCTTCACATTTCATTCAGACGGGAAAACGCTTATGGGTTGAGATACGGACGTGTCTCAAATAACTACATGATGAGAACAAGACTGCATGTCAACAAACGGCCTCCCCCTGCACTCACACATCATCTATTATATATCTGTCCATCCTCTTCTAACGCTTCCCTCTCTGTACACTCTCTTTTAGGTCTCAAATTTCATCAATTTTTCCAATCTATTGTACATCTTAAGAAATTCTGCAAAATAAGCTATAAGTAACTTGTTTTTGATGTAGGCTGGCTAGAAGCACAGTGAAACTTCAGACACAAAAACATGACATCACCACGGCAGTGTGTGTGTGTGTGTGTGTGTGTGTATATGTGTGTGTGTGTAGTGTAATGAAGGTCTTTCCAGGTTTCAACTTTGGCCCCTGGTTATAATCATTGTCTGCAGGGCGACATATAAACCACTAAGAGTAGGGTGTGTTCACTCACTCACAAAGCACTTATCTAGACAGTGGGAATAACACGTCTTGGTTGTGTGTGTGTGTGTGTGTGTGTGTGTGTGTGCATACGTGTGCTTATATGCCGAGGAAAATGTGTCTGAGAGCACACTTAAAGTCACATTTCCCCCCATCAGCACGCCTCACCCTTATTGTTTCCCCCTACTCTCTTGACCTGGTTAATTCAATAGCTTCATCCTCCAGTCTACTGGACACAGACACACACACACACACACACACACTGGGTCAGTGGGCCAGTCATTCACTCCACTAAGTGTGTGTCTCAATCAATGCGATGGCAGTCTCCTGCAGAGGACGAGCAAATCCAATAGATATCAGATATTGTGTGATCCTTTAAATCAGAGCAGCTTGTGAACAATCCTAAGTGCTTAAAGAGGACGTCCATTAACACAATGCTGTGTGTGTGTGTGTGTGTGTGTGTGTGTGTGTGTGTGTGTGTACAGTGTGCCATCTGCTCTGAAGAGTAATGGGTCAGTGTGTTTAAATGGGTAGGGGGGCTTTAAGAGAGCCATTACACTGTATGTATGTGATGTGTGTGTATGTAAGCTCCACGTTGGCCAGGAAATGAGGACGGAAAAGGTGTGTCGGTTGGGAAAACACACACACACACACACACACACACACACACACACACACACACACACACACTGTAGGAATCGATGGGAGTGGAGAAAGAATAGGGATATACTGTAGGATTGCTTTGGTTAACTGATCAGAAAATGGAAAGCTTCTCATAGAAATTTACAAGTAAATGAATGAGAAATGTGAAGTTCATGCTTGTGGCATGCTTTAGTGTTTATGTGACATGTCAACAGAAATAAACAAAAAACTATGAAATAAAAACAATGTGGAATAGGCTACTTTGAATATAGGTTTGTCATAAAAGTCAGATGTGAGGAAACCTTACGAAAAACTACAGTAACCCTATAACAAGATTACTATACAAATATCACAGCAAAAAACTTTAACATGTCATGTAGCTTCTAATAGTAGCCTACCACAGGTATTATTTTTTAACTTAATTGATAACAAAACACGTTTACAAGATCAGGATACAAAAAGAGGAAAGATATATGAATGTATGAAATATTCATAGTCTTGATGGCGGTTTATTCCTTATCTTGCCTGGCGTAGTGCCGTAATGTTTAACTTCATTAATAACATGGGACAAAATAGGTCAGGTCAAAAATTATAGGTTACTACAGATAAGACTACAGTAATACAAAAGGTGATTTAAAAAACGCTCAAGTATGGCTATAATAAGGTCACTATAATCTCACTGACAGACTATGAGTCCCAATAGAAATATTAAAACGAGTTTTCATCGGAGGTACAGGTGCTTACAGACTGGATGTCAAGCAAAGCTGACCTGCTGAATTACCAGTAGCTTTATCTTCCAAAAGCCAGAAAATGCAGTGAAGGCCACTCACCGAGATTCAAACAAACCTGGTTGAATGTAACTCTAACTCAGTCATTCAGGTCTGCTGTTGGCAGTCCAGCATAGTAGCTTTGGGAGGAATCGCTTTCGGTTAAAAATCCCCGGTTATAACAGGTTGGGCGTAGTGTAAACTTCACTGGTCCCGCGGAGAAAAAAAAACGGTCGAGTAGCCGACGGTAAAAAAAAATACACGAAACACCAAATTATCCACAATGTAAAAACAACCCATCCGTTCACTTGGAGTGTTTCTTATTGTTTCTCTGACGGGCTTGTTGTCTCTGCACCCATCATCCGTTGTTGTCTCTTCTTTGTTAGCAGCATGTGTGTGGATGGGAGGCAGTCAGCGCAACCCCCCTGGGATTTGCCAGCGTCAAGCTAGACAGAAGAAAAAGTACAACATCCGGTGGTAGCTTTCAAAATAAAACCCTCATTAAACATCGTTGCATCGCTACGGTTTGCCGCAATAATTATGCTTTTATTTTGAAGGGAGACACGTTTGATTTCCTGTCTTTCTGTGGCAGGCTTGACGTAGCTATGGGATCTTTCCCACCTCTCTCCCCCACCCTCCCTAATGCCCCAAAGCCACCTCTCACAAACCTCTAAATATATTATTTTTTCAGGTTTGCACTCTACTTCGTATTCTTCAAAAAAACGTTGCACCATAGTTCGCGAATAAGGGTTATATTTTGAAAAAAACAGACCGGAAGTTTTACTGGACGACCGTTTTCCAACACTTTACATACGTGACCAGTGTTGCCTGGTAACGCCTTACAGTAAACTCGGCACTTGTCCCAGAAAATACTTTAGGTTATCATATCACAGTTACCAATGGAAAAAAATATTCGTTACTTTTGTTGCCACCCCCTCGATATGATTTAAGTTGAAATATCCAAAATGATATCCATCCCGGTTCGTTTTCCTCATAATTTGTCGTGTTCCTCTCACAGATAAAAGCTAGTTTAAATGAGAAGCGAAATTAGAAAAGTTTAGCGTTACTTCTCTTGGAGGGGAGGGACTTTCACTACTTTGGTTACTGGTTTTGGTGCAGGAGAGATACGTGATTTTTAAGGTACCAGGGGGATGCAATCGCCAGTTTTGGTGGTGTAACGGAAAAAATAGAAGCATAATGAAATACTGCTCCCATAAAGTGATAGTATTGCTGTTGAAATGAGTAACGACACTTTTTGTAACGAGTAACGAGTCCAACACTTATTGTGAGAGACTTTGACGTACCTTTTTCAACAATACACTTTTACAGTTGACTTGTAAAACAGTGCAAAGAAGAAAAATAATGTTATATCACTCTGTGGAGAAAAAAATACAAGTAATATATATAATACGATAAGTCATTGGAAATTATGTTAATACATAATACATCATTTTTGCAATCATTGAACGTAAACTACTACATGCCATAACAGGTGCACAGGAGGAGGGGCTTGGTCTCCATAGCCCATGTCCCTCCCCTAACCACTATATATTTTAGTTTTCTACTCCCACCTAGCGCCTTGGTTTGGAATAGATTATTCATAATTAGAATTATGAAGCTATAGTTTTGTTTCCTTTTAATTGCAGCCTGTGAAGTCCAAAACATCTATATTTTGTGTCTCTAAACTATGACCTGAAGTTGTATTCGCTCTGCAAATCAATATGTAGAAAGCATAACTTAAAGAAAAGTAATATAAAAGCCGTCGCTATGGTATAGCATGGCAACAGCTGATTCCTGCAGAGCATAATAGGCCATTATGAATGAGAAGTAGACCCGGCCAGTTTGATGGACGTGAAAAGTTGCAAGAGCTGCGGGTGGATGCAGCGGATTCAGTGAGACATTCAGTCACTTTTCAGTTTTCACTCAGGACACGACATATGAGTCTTTGGAAGATGCATCTGAGAAAAATGTGTGAAGAACATATGAACTGAACAGAGATCAACCAGACACGGATCTATTTAACTTGGATGCTTCTGATGCGCAAAGATACTGCGGCATTTCCTTACTCAGTGAGTCACAGTGCATGCAGTATCGCTCCGCGGCAGAGGAAATGCTCCTAGACCAATCACATCTGTGTTTACACCATCACCTGTCAAACACACAACCTCTGGTATATTTTCAATCTGTAAGGTAGGATTTCTGCATTTGTATTATCTGCGCTTTTTATCTCAATGTGAACATCGTGCGTGCCTTCGGAATATTTATTGGGGCGAGGAAAGCAGCTTGCAATAAAGAGAACCAGCAAGGGTTAGCAAGGTTAGCTCCTTGTAGCTAGCGAGCCTGGGCTATCTGTCTGGCTTGTTTTTTAGCCGATTATCAGAAAGTCCTTGCGCGTAATCATCACCGACTGAGGACGGACCACAGTGATGTTTGTTAGCTTAGCAAACCAAGCTAACCAATAAATATTTGAAACTCCTCGCCTGTTAACGATAGCTGATGTTCGCTATTTTTGCTAGCGGGAGCACCATGCAGTGTCTTCAGGCTAGCATTATAGTGACACTAACGGTATCGTTAGCTTGCTGGTAGAGATGCATCTAACGTTAGCAAAGTCGTTAGCACCGTGCGCGGTTGGATTAACTTCGCTGTTATTTGCCTAATTTTCTTCATTAGCCATGGCGGGTTGCAACGTGAGAGAGCCAACCCTAGCATGCACCTGGTCCAGCAAGCTATCACGAAATCAGTTTTCATTAAAAAAAAAGAAAATATCGCTGCGTGCTGTCATCAAGTAACATTTAACTGTGTTGCAGCTCTCTCTCTCTCTCTCTCTCTCTCTCTCTCTCTCTCTCTCTCTCTCTCTCTCTCTCTCTCTCTCTCTCTCTCTCTCTCTCTCTCTCGTGCCTCCCAGTTTAGTCTACTGGCTCCTCTGTGCAGCCTGGGGTGCCAATTACTGTAGTTCTCCAGGTCCTCAGGTGCAGGTTAGCGGGTTAACGTTAGCTGTGGTAGCAGGTGATGATCCACCGTGTCAGGCTTGCAGCTACTTACTGTTTTATCCCCTGTGAACCCACTGCAGGAGACCAGGGGCTCAACTTACTCACAGAGGGGATGCATGAGAGAGGCATCTAGTTTTTGTTGTGCAAGTATATGCGCTTGCATATGGGTGTGTGTGCCCACACTTGTTTGTGTGTGCAGTGGTCCAGCAGTTTACAGCCTATCTGCGCTAGCTTAATGAGTGAGTATTTGCAGAGAGAGAGAAAGTAATAAATGAGGAAAGACTGGTGGAGAGATATTGAGAAGGGGAAGAGAGCAGAGGAGGGAGGGGAAGGGAAAGGAGGAGAATGAATCAGAGGCTGTATAAGGTGCAGTGCAGCGTGGGTGTTAACAGTATTAACCCAACCTCCGTGCTATACAGCTGTATGTTTTTACAGTATTCGCTTTCAGTCTTCGGGAAAACACGTCTGTCTTTTCCCTTGTGCATCCAGGAGCTGAAACACAGACTCACACTGAAGCGCCTACGGTAGCCACCAACTGGACGGACTCTCTGGCAACTGACCTTTTGCAGGTAAGGCTGGGCTCACCTTGCACAATACAGTTAGACAAAGCAACATTTGCCTCAGCTGTTCCTCTGTTCCCTAGGCTTTTAGAGAGGTTTATGTGGTATCTTTACCAGCAGGGGTGGATCTCACATGATTTGCATGTGAAAACACACATGCAAAGAGCTCACAGCAACATTTTTCGAAAAAAACGCAAGGAAGATATGTATGTGCATGCCTTTTTAGGAGTCAGGGAAAAGCAGTTTGGCTGTCAAAGATATTAAAGCAAAAATCCACATAAAAATGAATGTGCACTTAATCTTAGACAGCTCACTCGTTATTTGCAACACGACTTTATCCCAAAGGTAGAAACCAGAGAACCAAGTCTCTAAGCTGTTTGCCAGAGACAAAGCCTGGATGTGCTCCATTGACAGTTAATTGGACACTGATTTTATAAGCTCCCAGTGAGTTTGAGCTTTTTTTTCACCCAACTGAGATTTATTTCATTGCAGTGGCAGCAGTTATTAGGTATAAAATGCAAAATACCCCCAAAATCGTGGCACTTTCACCGTGTCCACAAAGTTGGTCTCTCATTCACAGTCAGTGGATCACTTCAAGGATTTGTCTCTTCATCAGCAGAGCCAAGCCTTGATGTAGATTGTGTTTTTGGCTTTATTTCCCCTTTTAAATACACAGGGAATACTGGGTTGGCCAACTCTTTTGATATAAGCTGACAAGATCCGGTAATTTGGTACCATAAGGAATGTCAGCGCCAGTTGTTTTTTAATCCAGGATAGCTCATTGTGTCTGACTTATGATAACCCGGTCCCACGAGGCTTCGTGGCTGTGTGTGTTTGTCAGAGGCTTGTAAAGTGTTAATTGGAGCATCTCAGGTGCAGAGCGCAGCATCAGCGAAGTGTAGCAATGCCACAGAGGCAGCACCGCTCTTCTGGGGCTTGTGGCAAGCAATCCTAGAGAGTATACCACAGCACCGAGCGCAGTCTAGGGACGCAGAACAATGTAAAGACACATCTTTTGAAATGGGGCGTTTTCCGTGCGATTTTTGAAGCTAGATTGCCCATTTACGTTATGTGCTGCCCAACTTTGTGAATATGAAATTCCAGGCAGATAGCTTCTTTTTCCCCTCAGAGATTATAGGGTCTTGTTTTTTTGCACCCCACCCTTTCCCCCACCTCTCTCTCTCTCTCTCTCTCTCTCTCTCTCTCTCTCTCTCTCTCTCTCTCTCTCTCTCTCTCTCAGTGGAATAGCGGAATAAGTCTTGAACAATGAGCTCAGTGGCAGTGTTGACCCCGGAGAGCTTTGCAGAGCATCGCAGCGGCCTCAAGGACCAGGAGATTACAGGTAACGCCCGGTAACGCACGCCCTACTAACCTCCCCTAGTTGTTTTTATTTGTCTATTAGTGCATAAGGTGAAGAGCCTGACAGATCACATAAACTCTTTTAGACTGTGGCAAGTCTGATTCCTACATTGAATTGCAGGAGTTAATGATGTCCTCTCTCTACATACTTATTGTCACTTTCCCACCATACTTTTAACCCTCCTCCATCCACCTCTCCATCCGCTTTCTTCCTCTGTCCATCCTTACCACCCGCCTCCCTGTCTGTCTGGTCCAGGCTGTGTCCCGGAGGATGAGGCCTACATCCCCACCTACCTGGAGGCCTTCCCTCCGCTGCCAGAGAAGGGCGCTCCGGGGGAGAAGGCTGGGGAGCCGGCTTCAGCATGGGGCAGCAAGATCAGGCCCATCAAAGCCTCGGTCATTACCCAGGTCAGACAGCCACTGGACACACACACACACACACACACACACATAAGCATACACATACAAATAGTATGAATGACTGCAGACACATATACTGGATAGAAGAAAATATGTCAACACACACTCTCTGTTTTGACATTCAGAACTACTATCCTATACGCAAGAAGATTTAATTGCATGGATACTGTAAATAAAACTATGAAAAGTAAAACAGTTCCCGTCGAATGTCCTGTCTTCTGCTCTTTGGATCCTTCAGATTGTGACTGAATTTTGAAACCGGCCTTTTTGGCTGCAGTAAAGTTGATCAATAAAATGCACCGTCTCTGGGAAAATAAGCAAATGAGACACACTGTCTGAAATTTGAACCGCTCCCCTCCCAACCCCCCTCCCTAGGTGTTCCATGTGCCGCTGGAGGAGCGCCGCTACAAGGACAACAGCCAGTTTGGGGAGGGCGAGGAGGCCAAGGTGTGCTTGGACATCATGCAGCGGACGGGAGCCCACATCGAACTGTCACTGGCCAAGGACCAGGGCCTGTCGATCATGGTCACCGGCAAACTGGACTCGGTCATGAAGGCTCGCAAAGAGATCGTGGCTCGCTTGCAGACACAGGTAAGGCCAGTGCGGTTGTTGGTGCTCATGGCTTGTAAAATGTAGAAACTGTGGGGATGTAGGATTACTCCTTTTCAGTTTGATACATTGCTTTCTTGACTAGGTCTCTTGAAACGGGTATTTTTATTCTTAATAGGTCTACGTGGTCAAACAAAGGTTATACAAACAAAAAACAAAATTGATCATGGATTCACAATACATCTTGTTACAATATCAGAAATGAAGTTGAAATGAAAATGAAATGACCAATGATGCGCTGGTTATTAAATATGAAGGATTAAATGGATAGATAGGATAGGCTTTGTTACTTTGGCTGTGAATCTGTGGTGTTACCTTGCGAGTTTTGTTGCCCAGTTGTACTCAGTCATATGAGATCATGACCATGAGTGACTTTGTCTCAACTTGATTTTTGGATGTCAGTATATTGTGTGATGATATATTGTCGCATGCTCAGTGTGCGCTGGTATTGAATTATTGGTATTTTGATGGATTGTGGTCCTGTGGCCAGTTGCACAAAAACTCTTAGTTAAGTTTTATACCTCAAGCTCTCTTTAAGGTTCACCTTAAAGTGAGTTGGACAAAACCCACTTATCTCCCCACTCAGGGAATATCCTTAGATAAATCTGCAGATAAGGAAATAACCGTAAGTCATCATTATATTATTGCTGATGGGTTGCACAAAGCCCCTTAAGGGCATTTCCTTTCCTTAAATGTTAGGGGCCTCCCATGGTCTCTTAAGTTTTTGTGCCATTTTTATATTGTCATTATTTCAAATAAATTCATATTATAGTCAAAGGGAATGATGTTTTATGTGTAGGAGGCTTCAGGCTATCTAGCTAGATAACCAAATATGCTTCCAGCGTTCTTGTTGGCCAGACTGAAATTCAGCAAGCTAAAAGCTTGTTCGGTGCATTTTCCCATTAGCTAGCTTGCAGCCAGTCTGTTTCTAGTACACAAAAATGAATGAATGAAATGGGTATGAATGGATGAAATAGGTAACCTATATGTTTGACATGGTTTGATGTCACAGATATGTACACTTTGATGAAATTTGAAAGGAAGTTGTGAGTTTTATAAATGATGCAAAATAATAGCGGTCTCTGTTGAGCCTCTGGGGATTGCGCACGACACGCAGTGAGCCGTTGCCACGGTAACGAGGGACTCAACAGCAGTGTTACAGCTGAAACTACTGTAAAACGCTAAATACAAGCCCTAAGCTGAGGAGATCATTTTAGGGGCTTCATGAACCGCTCCTAAAGAAATCCCCGGCCTCAGGGAATTATTGCCTAAAGGGACAAACTAAAGTTTGACATCTTTCTCATGCAACTTGTCACTGGGCACTGCTCTTCTGTAGCTGACCCTGACCTCTGACCTCTGTGTGGAGGGGAGTGAGCGAAGAGAGGATTTCCCTATGAGGATGAATAAAGAATCACATCATTACATTAATTTGTGATCAAATCAGACAGATTTTCCTCTGATGAGCTGTTGCTTTCATTGGTGTGTGCCTTTGTGCCGTCCCTGCAAAGTGATATTTTAGTGGTTCATTTTAAGTGATAAGTTGGTCTCTAGATACCCAAGCCTAGTTAATATTAGCTGCAGCTAGAAAAATACTAGCTATGCAGGCAGGCTGGTTTAGGTGTAAAATTTGAGCTGAAAAATGACCGTCAGCTCCCAAGGGTGGCCTTTCTGGGCTTCAGCAACAAACATGCTGATTTTCACTTCAATTGGTGCACTGAGGTCCACCTGTTTAGCTGAGTTGCAGTTATTGATACAGTAGTGCAGAAAAACACTTTCTCATCTTTGCAAGGTTGAATGCTTTTTTGTTTTGTTTGCCTGGTGAAAGGGAATAGCACTTAATGTGAGAACTCACATGTGTTATTGTTATTGCCGAGGACAGTCCAGTTACTATTCCTGGTGAACAATATGAATTCTCTTAATGCCAGAAACTAGAAAACTCATATTCTCATGTATGATCTCATACCAATGTACAGCCTGAAGCTGCTCCATCAACAATAAACAGGAAACTAACATTATAGACTTCTATGTATTTGTCTGAACTTTTACATCTGTGAGAGATTTATATTATGATAGTCGCATCAGTTCAATCCAGATTATTATGTCTGGTTTATAGCCAGTTTGCTAATGCACTTTCACTAGTGGCAGAACGCAACTTGACTCACTTTCTCCCTGTACACTCTCTCCTGTCCCTCTCTCTCCCTCCACCCCTCCTTCCCCAGGCCTCGGCTACGGTAGCCATCCCCAAGGAGCACCATCGCTTTGTCATCGGTAAGAACGGCGAGAAGCTGCAGGAGCTGGAGCTGAAGACGGCCACTAAGATCGCCATCCCGCGCCCCGACGACCCCAGCGCCAACATCCGCATCACCGGCACCAAGGAGGGCATCGAGAAGGCTCGCCACGAGATCCTGCTCATCTCCGCTGAGCAGGTCAGCCAGGGGGCAGAGAGCAGGCAGAACTGACCGTGTACTGTGAGGATAGTGATGGGATTCAAAATAATTGCAGGCCTGGGACCAGAGACAGTCGAGTGGTTAAGTCCCGTCGCCTCTGGAATATTCAATGAGCTAACTGAAAAAAACAAAAAACATTTATCTGGTATTTTACAATGGCTTTGAATCAGCCAATCAGAGTTGAAGACCAGAACTATTTGTTTTATAAGTCCTGTTTAACCTCATTGATCGAAAATGACATTGATTTCCTCTTCCTTTATTGTCTTACCAGAGGCCTTCTTGTTTAATTTGCATGTTCTGGCAGTCCTCTTTATCTTGGAAAACCTATGTTCACATATCCCGTTGTTTGACTAACTTCTCTGTTTTCCCGACACCCCCCTCCCCTCCCACCCTCCCACCTCCTCCCACGTGCCCACCCACCAGGACAAGCGTGCGGTGGAGCGTCTGTCCCTGGAGAAGGCCTTCCACCCCTTCATCGCCGGAGCCCACAACCGGCTGGTGCAGGAGCTGAGCCAGGAGACGGGCGCCCGCATCAGCATCCCGCCGCCCAGCCTGCCCAAGGACGAGATCGTCATCACCGGGGAGAAGGAAGCCGTCGCCCTGGCGCTCAGCCGCATCCGAGCCATCTACGACGACAAGGTGCGCCCGTCTGTTTAAGAAGAATTGTTTCGAGAGCGTTCATTTAGAACAGAACTGAAAGGAGAGATCAGATAACCCCAGTTCTAGCCAAATTACATTGGCTTCCAGTTGAGTTTAGAATCTATTTTATTGATTACTTTTATAGCATTTGTTAGCCCCAGCTTATATAATGGAGCTTTTTTCTCCCTATGAACAAAAGCAAAGTCTTAGAGCCACAGACAAATCTCTTCTGAAGGTTCCCAAGTCTAGACTAAAGTCAAAAGGTGATCGAACATTTGTTCCTAAACTTTGAAACAACTTACCTGATGAAATACAAGAAGCCAACTCTCTACCTTCTTTTAAGACACAACTAAATACTCCTTATTATAAAGTTGCTTTTAAGTGCTAACATTATGATTTTTTAATTTGTAGTCCTTTACTGTCATTTTCTTTTTGTTGTTGCTATTTTTTTTCTACTTTTATTTGCATTTGATTGATGATTGTACCAATCTTTATGTATTGAACGTTTCAAAGACAAAACAATTCAAAGCGCTGTATAAAGGAGTACATAAAAAAAACTAGATGGAATCAACAGTAAAAGCAAGAAACATGAAAGCAAAGCAAGCAACAAAAGTAAAACATGAAAAGAGGGTCAAGGGCAATTAATACAAGACCCTTACATAAAGGCAAGTCTGTAAAAGTGAGCTTTATGAAGTGATTCACAAAGTCTTGCTTGTTTGTTTTTCTTACCTCCCTCCCGATTTGTTTGTTTATTTATTCATTCCTTTCATCATTTATTCATTTATTTATTCCAACTTTTGATCTCTGCCAGATTTACATTTACATTTTAGGCACTCCGATAACGCTGTTACCCAGAATGACTTGCAGTGAGCAAACTAGTTGGAGTTCAGCTTCAGGACACTCTGACAGAGCAGATGTGATTTGCAGGGATCAAACCTGTGGTCCTCTTGTTACAGGACGGTTTCTTTAACTACTTGTCCATCCTGCCGCCAGGGTCTCAAAGCTCTTCTATGTGAAAAATGTTAGGTGTAGTTATAGGTGCGATGACAAACGATGAGTGTGTTTTGTTTGAATGGAGGAGGCTTTATTTTTGTTTTCAACGGTGGAATCATTTTATTTTCTGCCACACACGAATGCCCATTCTCTGCACAAGTGTGATAATCAAAGGTGAAAGAAACAAGTGAAAGATTGATGGACGGATGGATGGAACATGGAGAGGAAGGTTGTGTGTACCAGATGGGTGCCGGTGATAGGCGGGCAGGAGATAATGTGAGGGGAAAATTGGATTTCGCTGGAGAACAACAGGATGAGAATGCTAATGTCATTTGGTGCATATGTATGAGAGGCAAAAACAAATATACTCTTTCTCCCCTTTTTCTTCTCTCTCTCTCTATCTCTCCTTTTTCCTGCTCTGTCGCGCTCTTACTTTCAATCACTTTTCTCTCTCTTTGCGCTCACCTTTTGCCCCCCCCCCCTCTCATTTCCTCCTGTCGTTCTGTCACTCTCAATCTTCCTTTCCTCTCTGTTCTCATCACCCCTATCTCTCCTCCTGTCCTCCCTGTTTCCCCGCTGACGTCTTCCTTGGCTCCTTCTGTCTCCTGTTGTGCTCCCATCCATCTCTCACTCCTCATTCTCTGCAACTCTCTTTCTCATTCCCTCTCTCCTCCCTTTCTCCCCCGCAGAAGAGGAAGACCACCACCATCTCCGTGGAGGTGAAGAAGTCCCAGCACAAGTACATCGTGGGTCCGAAGGGCAACACCCTGCAGGAGATCCTGGAGACCACGGGGGTTTCTGTGGAGATGCCTCCGCTGGACTCCGGCTCCGAGACCATCATCCTCAGGGGGGAGCCCGACAAGCTGGGACCCGCGCTCACACAGGTGTACGCCAAGGTGAGGAACAGGGGGGAGTGTGTGGAGAGAGGGACTGAGGAAGTGTGTGTGAGTGTGAGAGGGGGAGAGTTTGGCCCGTAATCAGCGACCTGTCAATCAATGGACAGGCAACCTGTCAATCACTAGGAAAGCAGCCCCGTTATATCCCGTTAATGACGCAATTATTTTGAAAATTGCCAGAAGGAGACACATTAGAAGAAGTGAAATTAGCTACTGAGACCATAACCTCTTGTGGAAAAAATGTATTGACTTCATATTTTGAGTGAGAAGTTGGGTTGTGGTCCCATTGACTTGCATGGAGTTGGGCCGGGTTTGGAGTCTTTTTGGAGCCAGCCTCTAGCGAATGTTAGAGGAATTGCCGCCTGCTGCCGCTTCCTTATTTGCTTGAAAATTCACCTGTGGTTTTGGCTGCTTGGTTGTAACTTGTGACCCTTTCCCTTTCCCTGTGCAGGCTAAGAGTGTGATGGTGGTGGAGGTGACGGCTCCCGCCTGGCTACACCGCTTCATCATCGGCAAGAAGGGACAGAACATCGGACGAATCACACAGCAGCTACCAAGAGTAAGAAAGGGAGGGAGAGAGAGGGAAGGAGGCAAGTGGAGTGAGAGAGACAGAGATGGAGAAATATGACTACAGACAAAGTGAGATGGAGATGACAGATAAAACACAAAGCGAATCCCACATTCCGCTCTTGCAGTATGACAGAATACAATGTTGAGTGCTGTATTACAGTAGCAGCGTGTGGGATCTTGTGTCTCCGTGAAATAGGACCAATAAAAGAGAGGGTAGTGGGAAGGAAGGAGCGAGACGTATGTGAAGACATTATGTAGGAGGTGAAGAAGGAAAGTGGAGAACAAAGGGAGAGATGTGGGGACTGATAGATGAAGAAGATGTAGGTGAGATGGAAAGGGGGAAAGCGACAAGAGGCTGGAAACTTGTAAGACGGGCTGACATGCTTTCTCTGTACTGTGACACACTGCATCGAATCAATATGGGGTGGGGCAGGAGAGGTGACCCTTTGATTGGTTTGACCCTCATTAATGTGCGTGTGCGTGTGTGTGTGTGTGTGTGTGTGTGTGTGTGTGTGTAGGTTCACATAGAGTTTACAGACGGTGAGGAGCGCATCAGTCTGGAAGGGCCAACGGAAGAGGTGGAGCAGGCTCAGGCCCAGATACAGGACATCATCAAGGACCTGGTCAGTACACACACACACACACACACACACACACACACACACACAGCTGAATTCATGGGCCTATTTCAACAAATCATCTACGAACCTACTCTCACCCACCCTCTGTCCTCTAACCTCTGAGCCAGGTTTCAGTGTAGTTTCTCTGTTCTAACTGTTAATGTAATAAGTTTCTGTTAATGTAGTAAACCATTAACATAGGAAGTGGCAGGTAATAATACAATAATCCTGTTAACGTAATACATTTCCCATTAATGTCATATAATTTGCCAACCATTAATGTAATAACCTTTTCCTGTTCACGTAATAGTTATTACATTATTGGGTTTTATTACATTAGAGAGAAGGCTGAAATTTTCATTTTTCAAAAATGTAATAACTCATTCACAACTGTCACCCATTCACAAATTTGTTTTTTAACTATGGTGCTACATCTGAAAAAGGGATGAATAAGTATGGAAGAGGTCTTTGGTGAAAATTACATTTCAAAAATGTCAACTTTTCTGTTAATGTAATATAACCCAATAATGTAGTAATTATTACACTGACAGGACATTAATGGTAAGTAACTGTTTGTGTAATTGTTATTACATTAATCAGAAGTTATTACATTGACACTTGTAACATGCACACCCTAAATGGCATGAAGCATCGTTATATCAGATTCTGTGTATTGGAAATGTGTTCACTTTTCAGTGGTAAGTTGGAAGTTCCCTCCTATTCACTCTGTCTTTATTGAGACATTAGGAAAGCTGAGAGGGACAGAGGGAGGGAGACAGAAGAGAAGTGGTTTTGACAGGATTCAGGCTTAGTGGTACATATGGTTCCAGAGGTAGAGGGGCGGGGCTTAACCACTGTGGCCTGGGGCAGCATGCATAAATTCACACACTGACTGTGATAGTGTTAAAAATCTAGCAGTATGCATGCTGCTGCTCTATAATTGTAGCCCATGTAGGCACACCATTGGAAAATCTCTCTACCTCTCTCTACCTTTCTCTACCTCTCTTTGCTTCTCTTTACCTCTGTTTAAGTCTCTTTACCTCTCTCTCTACCTCTCTCTACCTCTCTAAGTCTCTCTACCTCTCTCCACCTCTATTTGCCTCTCTCTACCACTCCTACCTCTCTCTGTCTCTCTCTCTCTCCCCCTCTCTACCTCTCTACTTCTCTCTTCCTCTCTCTACCTCTCTCTGCCTCTCTCCACCTCTCTCTCTACCTCTCTCTGCCTCTCCACCTCTCTCTCTACCTCTCTCTACCTCTCTCTCTAGCTCTCTACCTCTCTTCACCTCTCTCTCTACCTCTCTACCTCTCTCCACCTCTCTCTCTACCTCTCTACCTCTCTCTCTACCTCTCTCTGCCTCTCCCTTGCCTCACAGTTCGAATCAATCGACTCTCCTTTGCAGCCTGAGGTGCCAATTACAGGACCTTAGTTTGTTCCCAGTGCAGGTTAGCTGGCTAAAGTCTCTCTCTCTCTCTCTCTCTCTGTCTCCAGCTGGTGAGAATGGACTACACTGAAGTCATCATAGACCAGCGCTTCCACAGACACCTCATAGGAAAGAACGGAGCCAACAGTGAGTAGACTGCAGTCCTGTTTGTCTCAGCGGGAAAAACTAGGGCACCGACACTGCCAGGGTGAAGAGTTCGAGTGCCGCTGGGACCAGCCATGCTTAAAATATGTGCACTCATGGCAGTGTAAGGTGCTTTGGATAAAAACATCCAACAAATGCCACACAGATCAATCTACATGCTTTGCTCTAAAGCCCCCTCATAGCCTGTACGATTTTGGCCATTTATTTTATTACGATTTTACTGTTTCAGGCTTCGTATCTTGTCCCATCTTGGGCAAATTGTTTGGTTGTGTACAATGGTCGGTGGGCTTGGGTCTTGGGTCCACAAAAGTTTGTGGCATAATTGTGTTGTGTTGTTATGACGTGGTTATGAGTGACTGCTGAGTGACTAATAACTGCTGAGTGACTAATAACATGGCAGGCAATGATGACACACAATTCAACTTGGAAGGACGACCATGGACGGATGTAGGATGAAGCCTCGTCACACAGTCTGTCAACAGAACAGGCTGCATCTCAGACAGTCTGACAGGGATGATAGCAGGATTTTTACTTTGGTCCCATTGCTCTGGCATGCAAAAAACATAAAAGATGATCAACATAGCACAGTATGTGGCAGTGCTTTAGAAGGGAAAAACTCTGTATCTATGAAAATGCAATCCACTCTTCATTTCTTCACCTTCCTCTGTCATACCCTCTTTCCCTCCCTCTCTCTCACCCTCGCTCCAGTCAATCGGATCAAGGAGCAGTACAAGGTGTCGGTGCGAATCCCCCAGGACTCGGAGCGGAGCGGTCTGGTCCGGATCGAGGGGGACCCGAAGGGAGTCCAGCTGGCACGCAGAGAGCTCATCGAGATGGTCCAGAGAATGGTGAGAGTGGCATTTACCCCAAATCTCTCTCATGACTCCAAAGTGGCCTATGATCAAACACAGATTCTGATTGGAACAACATGCATTTCCAGGAAAATGAGCGCACCAAAGATCTGATAGTGGAGCAGAAGTATCATCGGACAATCATCGGCCAGAAGGGAGAAAAGATCAAGGAAGTTCGAGACAAGTTCCCCGAGGTGAATGTTCTTTATCTTTTAACTGCAGCTCTCCTTAATGGAGTTTATCGTGCTTCATCTTCATTATGAACTGAATTGTTTTCTGATTCATTTCTAATTTAATTTGACGAGTGTTATCTCGTTGTCTTCCAGGTCATTATCAATTTCCCCGACCCGGCTCAGAAGAGCGATATAGTCCAGCTGAGAGGGCCAAAGAACGAGGTTGAGAAATGTGCCAAGTTCCTCCAGAAAATCATTGCCGACCTGGTATGACCCACCGCTCCCTCTCTCTCCCTTTCATTTTCTCTCTCTCTCACACATTCACCCTCCTCTCACATTATTTTTTGTTGACTCCACTGCAACCTTTTCATTTCTTTTGCAGATAGAGAATAGCTTCTCGCTCTCCGTTCCAATCTTCAAGCAGTTTCACAAAAACATCATTGGCAAGGGTGGCGCCAACATCAAAAAGGTGAGGTTTTGAAGTGTTCTTCTTAAAATTTGAAAATGACCACTTAGAAGAACCACCAGAAGAAACATGGCAGGATATTATAGGCACATAATAACAGAGATTGTGCATGTCACCAGATCCGAGAAGAGACCAACACCAAGATAGACCTGCCGACAGAGAACAGTAACTCGGAGATGATCGTCATCACAGGCAAGAAGAGCAACTGTGAGGCAGCCAGAGAGCGAATCCTGGCCATCCAGAGAGAACTGGTGAGAGAACCTCGGACTGTCCTGTTATATATTACTGCTTGAGGGGTTTCTGGGAAGTCAGAGAATTTGAAAATCTTATTTTTCCTGTTTTCCTTACATGAAGATCCCTCAAAAATTTGAAATGGCACATGGGTTGTGATTGGAAGTGTGGGAAGATTGGTAGTTTTTATCGGCATTTACGTAAAGATGCCATCATTTTTACATTTACATTTTTGGCATTTAGCTGATGGTCTTCCATCCAGCGTGACATTCGATGAATGCATGATTACAACAGGTTTTGATTCATACACTGGATCACCAAAAATTACAATTAATCAAATTGCAAAGTCGGGGCCTTAGTGCTGTGACAATTCAGTCATGACTAGGGTTTACACTTCTTATCATAAATTATACTTTTCTGGTTACTGGAGGTAAGATTTGAAGTTATTCTTCTGTTTTGGATATTAGGATTTATACTACACCAATGAGCTCTATTCCCTATGAGGAAAATATTTGCATAAGCCAGTGAATACATCAAACAAGAAAACTAACATAACATAACTAACATAAAACACAGTATCTCAGTACCTACACAGCAAAGCTTCTCCCTTCATATAAAGAAGAAATGCATTTATTAAAGAAATCCATGTGTAGGAGATGTGCGTGTGTGTATCTAGGAGGAATTAGCAAAAACACAAATTCCAGTTAGTCTAGTCTAGATTGGCCAGTAAAATAATCTCTCTGACTCTCCAGGCCAACATTAAGGAGACGGAGGTCGCCATCCCCGCCAAGCTGCACAACTCTCTGATCGGCTCCAAAGGCTGCCTGGTGCGCTCCATCATGGAGGAGTGCGGCGGCGTCCACATCCACTTCCCCTCCGAGGGCTCCGGCTCGGACAAGGTCACCATCAGAGGGCCGGTCGGCGAGGTGGAGAGGGCCAAGAGGCAGCTGCTGCAGCTGGCTGAGGAGAAGGTAGGTGGGAGGGAGCAGAGGGGTGGAGAACGGTCGTTGGGGATGGAGGGATGGATTAAAGAATGAATGGAGAGAAGATGAGGAAGAGAACGACAAGGAGAGACGGCAAATGGCTGAGTAAGAAGTGAATCTTTGAAGGGAGGATAAGAGGGAAGGAGAGGGCAGCGGGATGGCCGAGTGGTTAGAGAGATTGTTCTATAAAAAAAGGTCAGAGGTTCAATCCTGTGAAGTGTTCTTTGAGTCGAGGCGTCCTTGAGCAAGACGCTAAACCCCAGACTGCTTACTCCTCGTCAGTTTCTCTGGATGAGAGCGTCAGCTAAAAGCCTGAAATGCAAATGTAAAACGAGAGAAGTAGAGAGAAAATGAGTGAAGTGAAGGAAAAAAAATTGCTACTCCCTGTGGCTTTGTGTTCCAAACATTTTTCCAAGTTGAAAGGGAGGACAAGATGAAGGTTGATAAACACCGCTTCAGTTTCCTCAGGTTCTTTCATCCCTCTTTTTCCCCTCCTCTCCTCCCCTCCCTCCTGCCTTTTTCAGCAAGTCAACAACTTCACGGCCGAGCTGCAGGCCAAGCCGGAGTACCATAAGTTCCTGATCGGCCGCGGCGGGGCCAACATCCGGCGCGTGCGGGACAGGACGGGGGCCCGCATCATCTTCCCGTCGCCGGACGACACGGAGCAGGAGCTCATCACCATCGTAGGGAGAGAGGAAGCCGTTCGCCTGGCCCAGAAGGAGCTGGAGACCCTCGTCAAGAACCTGGTAACTACCTCCACACCCCATGTGGTTTGTTTTGTGCAGTCTTGAAGTCACTTAACTTCTATTCTTATTCTTTCATTCATTTTTTTAGTGGTTCATTTTTTCATCCCCCCATTCATTTGATTACTTACTTTATTTCATTCTTTCTTTATTATATGTCCATACATATGTATATAGGTACATGCAAAGAAATGCATGCATACATACATTTATTTATTTATTTATTTTTAAATGGGGGTTCTCCTTGATGAACTTTTTTAAAATTTAATTTCATTTTATTTTATTTTATTTGCAGTGTTAAGCACAGAAGCAAAGTGATACAAACACAGAAAGTAATGATAAAAAACATAAAAAGAAGAAATGCAAATTGAAGCGAGATACAAAAAATAACTACCTTTTTATAAAAACATCTCACCTCAAAAAAAGAGAGAAACTTTGTACATTATTAGCATGGGAGCCTCTCTTACCCTTCAGTGTCAGACTCTCTAACTTCCCTTTTCTCTATCTAAATACCATCTTCCTCCTCCTTTCCTCGTGCCTCGCTCCTTGCTCCGCTCCCCAGGACGACGTGGTGGAGGACACCATGGTGGTGGAGGTTCGTCACCACCGCCACTTCGTGTGTCGGAGGGGCCAGGTGCTGCGGGAGCTGGCCGAGGAGTACGGCGGCGTGGCCGTCAGCTTCCCTCGCACGGGAGCCCACAGCCAGCGGGTCACGCTGAAGGGAGCCAAGGACTGCGTGGAGGCGGCCAAGAGACGCATCCAGGAGATCATCGAGGACCTGGTAAGACCAGCGGGGAGAAGAGGGGAGGTGTGCTTGTGTGTGGGGGAGGAAGAGGAATGTATCGCTCAAATATTGGGAAAAGCTTACAAGAAGTTTTTCTCACCTTCAACCAATTAAGAAATAATTTGTGAATGCCCTATCATTAGCAAATGGGTTGCAGTTTATATATATATTTAAATTGATTGAATTGAAAGCAAACTGACCCCTATCAAAGTGAGTCAAACTGCTGCAAGAAAACCCGTACTCTCCGTATCAGAGCAACAATTTCAGAGAAAGTAGATTTCGTGAACGGTCAATTGTCTTCAAGGACTCTTCCACAGGACACATTGGTTGTTGTGGGGTTCAAACCTGTGACCTTTCTGTTACGGGACGGTCACTGTAGCCACTGGGCCTCCTGGTAGCTAACTGATCTGGTGACATGAGTGCAGTGTGAGGCGAAGCACACGTGTCTCATGCTGTGCTCGACTTGAGAGATGTTTGGCTTCTGGAGCGAACTGGGTAATCCTGCACCGCCCAGGAAGTGTGTTTGATGTTCGATGTTCCCCGCCTCTCTCCTCTCTCCTGCAGGAGTCCCAGGTGAGTGTGGAGGTGGCGATCCCCCAGCGCTACCACCGGGCCGTCATGGGGCCGAAAGGCTGCCGCATCCAGCACATCACCCGGGAGCACGAGGTGCAGGTCAAGTTCCCCGAGAGAGACGACAGCGCTGCAGGTCAGACACACACAACACAACACACCACACACAAGATATATGTGCCTGCATGTGTTTATATCACTGCTTCAGTGTCACCAAGTCAAATTTCTCTACAATTATTACTTGGCAAATAAAGTGATTCTGATATACAGTGCCATTCCATGGCCAATTTTTCCACACAGATTTATTGTAATGAATTGTTGGATCAGGATCAAAGCAGGAAAGTAACACCTGCCATCTAAATGCTGGTTTAGTTGTGGATATAAAGCTAATGAAGTTTACCTGTCCTACCAGCCACTTAAGCAGGTTAATCACCACTGCTCACAGGTTGATAAATTACTTTTTAATCCAATGTGAAGCCCAGTGTATTCAGTGGATTAGAGTTAATCTCCCACCCTGATCAGTGTGTGTATACACACTACCAAATTTTGGCTGGATTTAACCTCAATTAGGCTCTCTCACACACATACGGTGGACTAGGGTGAGGAGTCCTTTTTTATTTTTTTCTTCTTTAAGATTTTCTTGACATACTCAAATCTTACAAAGTAGGCAGGATCAGCTGTGTCCACCCCTAGGTATCGTTCATCACATGATTAAAGAGACTCTGTAACGTAAATTGGAATTCAACCCAAAATGATATTTCTTTTAGGGGAAACAGACAAACCAAAGAATGGCTATTAATGCATTTTCCATGGTAAAATCCCAGGTCAGGAGGCTCCGCCGCAGGAGAATGGTGAGGTCAGTCCAGAGGCGGAGTTTGTCCCCCGCAAGTGCGACATTATCACCATCTCTGGGCGGGCAGAGAAGTGTGAACTGGCCAAGGCCGCCCTGCTGGTATGCACCCATTTTAGTTCAGTGGGAGACATGACGGCGTCTCTTATTCATTCTGTATTTGGACCATTTTAACCCAGGATCCACTTTCATCAAATGTAATTTAGGGCTAATGTGCTTTTCTTTCTCCCGTTTCACTCTTCGCTCTTCTTCCTCCTCAAATATTTCTCCTCTCTCATTTACCCCTCTCGCTTGTTTTCTCTCCCGTCTCCTCTGCTGATTTCCGTCTCACTTGATCCCGCCTCCTCCTCCTCCTCCAGGCGTTGGTGCCCATAACGGAGGACATCGAGGTGTCCTACGAGCTGCATCGCTACATCATCGGCCAGAAGGGCAGCGGGATCAGGAAGATGATGGAGGAGTATGAGGTCAGTCGGGGCTCTCTGGTGCCATCGTCTGGCCGAGTGGCGGACATCACACACTAGTCCTGCAGATCGAAATGGCCTTGAGTACAAGGCAGTCAGACCCTTTTGCCTCAGCAGTGATTACAGATTATAAAAATGATTACAGAAAATGTTTAAATTTTGATTTGTTTTAATTGGTTACGGATAAAAAGGAGTGGAGGGAAGGGGATTTTCTAAAAATGGCAACAACAACAAAAAATGAAGGATCTGTAATTTATTTGTGTGTGTGTGTGTGCAGGTAAACATCTGGGTGCCCCAGCCAGAGCAGCAGTGGGACGTGATCAGGGTGACGGGCCAGGTGCCTAATGTGGAGCGAGCCAAACTGGGCCTGTTGGAGAGGGTCAAAGAACTGCAGGCGGAACAGGAGGACAGGGTACACACACACACACACACACACTATGTTCACATCATATTTCTTCTCCTTTACTCATTCTATTGCTCTCTAAAAAAGTAACAAAAAATCCTTTCTACCTCTCTTCTTAGCTGTTTTTATTTCGTTCTTTTCTCAGCACGTCTCTCTTACATGATTATTCTATGTTATAAGAATATTGTTTGGGTTTTACGGCTCTGACCATTCACTCATTATTATTGGTTGTTTGTAATGTTGGTAATCAAGGAATTGAAGCTTATTCTACTGTATTCTACAACATATTAAACTACCTGATTTGCCTCTTCAAACACAGAAACTGTATTTTACTAACCCCTGCCTATGCTTTTACATACAGTACATCCAATACCAATCAGTAATGCACAATGGGTATACTGTAATGATCTTTGTAAAATTGTTTCATGTATTATCACTGAACCTTGCCAGGCCCTGCGCAGCTTCAAGGCCACCATGTCTGTAGATCCCAAGTTCCATCCCAAGATCATCGGCCGCAAGGGAGCGGTCATCTCTCAGATCAGGAAAGACCACGATGTCAGCATCCAGTTCCCCGACAAAGGAGACGAGCAGCAGGTGTGTGTGTGTGTGTGTGTGTTAGGGCTGCACGATGTTGACAAACAAGCCATATGGTGATTCTTTTGCTGCGTGATGCGACTGCAGTATGAATTCAGATACATGTGGAGACAAGTTTTTCGACATGATTTATTTTTAGTTAAGCATTTGACAAACTGTGGGGTGAAAAATGAGTTGGCTGTGGTTAGGATTCAGTTGGCTGGAAAATAATGGAAAGTTTTCCCCGGCCAGGAATTGCATAGAACCCCAGAAAATTTTTTTTTGCACCTGTCAGAAACTCCTCTCCCCTCTGATTTAAAACAAAACATCTATTTGCAGTCTGGAAATTGCAGCAGATGGCAGTTTTTCAGTTAATCGATCATTCACCCTCTACACTCGCACACTTCTCTCTCTCCTCTTTCACCTTGCCGCTGCCCTTTTTCCACACTCCTCATTTCTCCTTTATCCCCTCCACATCCTTTCCTCCTCTCTTACCCTCTGGTTTCTCTCTTCATCTTTCACCTACACCCATTTCCGTCCTGTGTTTTCCCCCCCCTTCCTCTGTAACCGTGTCCCTCCTCCTCCTCCCCCCAGGATGTGATCGTGATCTCGGGGTACGAGCGTAACGTGGAGGAGGCGCGGCAGGCCATCCAGCAGCTGGTGTCCGAGCTGCAGGAGATGGTGAGCCAGGACGTGCACCTGGACCCGCGCACCCACGCTCGCATCATCGGCGCCCGCGGCAAAGCCATCCGCAAGCTGATGGAGGAGTTCAAGGTCGGACGCTTGTTTTGGGGTTTTGCTCTTCGATAACACGTCTGCTTACACACTGGTTCATAGTAATTCCTGCTTTTGTGTTTTGTTCTCTTCTATTGCTTGTTCATTTATTGTGCTCTGCTCTGTTCTATTTTGTTCTATTCCAATCTGTTCTGTTATACGTATACTAGTCTATTCTGTTTTTGTCTATACTATTTTGTTCTTTTCTGCTCTTTTTTTAATTGTTTTGTTCTATTCTAATCTGTTCTACTCTGATTTGTACAAATTTTGCTATTCTGTTCTCTTCTAATCTGTTCTATTCTATTCTAATCTGTTCTGTTCTGTTCTGTTTGATTCGATTCTGTTCTAATCTGTTGTGTTCTCCTCTTGTTCTCCTGGTCAGGTGGATATCCGGTTCCCTCAGCCAGGCTCTGATGAACCGGACAAAGTGACGGTGACCGGTCTGCCAGAAACCGTCGACAACGCCATCGACCACCTGCTCAACCTGGAGGAGGAATATGTGAGTTCACACTGATGGAGAGCAGCTTCTGTTCAGCAGAGCAGCTATGGATGTTCTCTTTATTCAGTTATGGGAGAGAGTTAGATGACCAGTCGCCATATCAAAACCTAACCTCATAACATGTATACATTATACTGGACCAAGTATCACAATATCACACCAAACAAAGTGTTAGAAATTGAATTGGATGGCTGTGTAAGGAAACGGGTTAGCAGCACTTGGTACTAGTTTTCTGAATGGCCCTTATGCTGCTCCATCAGAAAACAGACAGAATTATTGACAGATTTCTGTCTGTTGGGCTGTTTTGGAACCTCAACATGGTGGGAGAGGCAGAAGTGCAGTAAAGCTTTGCTCAAAGCGGCGACTATACAGTATAAATTACATAAAAACGTTATACCGGCTTTCTCCGTTTTATCTTTGTTTTAGTCACATCATTGTCTCTGTGTTCGCCACAGTTTTTTCCGAAACAAACTGAAACGCCTCTAATTGGCTAAACGGATGGCAATGAATCCGTCCGTCAAAACGGATGGAAATCTGACAGTCGGACGCATCATCATCCCTGTCGGGACAACAGACAGCTCTCATTGAAAATGAATTGAAATGAACGGAGAGCGACAGACACAACGAATCAGTGTGGCTGCAGCCTAATTCCACCATATGTGCAGGGATCTTACACAGGGGGCCGTAAAGTCAGGGAAAAATATGGAAATGTTGTTGAATAGTTTGGGAATTGCACATAATGTCTGGAAAAGTATTGAAAAATACTCCCTTTCTCTTTCCCTCCTCTCCCAGATGCTCAGTGTGACGGAGACGGAGACCATGGCGGCCTACATGAAGCCTCCGTCTCGCTACGGAGGAGGAGGCGGAGGAGGAGGAGCGGACGACAACAGCGCGGGTCCGGCCAAGGGCTTCGTGGTGCGGGACGCCCCGTGGAACGCACCGGGCAACAAGGTGGGACCCGCTAGTAGTCACCTAAACATCTACACTGAAAATACAAAATACTAGGGATGCTTAGTCTTTTCATGAAGCACACTGATTAGGTGAATCCAGGTACGCCATTATCTCTTATTGATTTCCCTTATTAACTCTATACCAATCACAGAGGAGGAGATGTAGATGAAGAGAAGCAGATGAGTTAGAGAAGGATTTTTAAGCTTTGAGACAACTGAGATGTGGATTGTGCAAAAGGGGCTGCAGCTCAATATCAGGCAGAAGTCCCTAATATTTTGCACCTTCAGTGTAGATCACTATCGCTCGTTCATTTAAATCATGCCTTGCATCCGAGTCATTATGACAAGCATATCAAACTCTTTGTCCCAGGCTCCTGACATGAGCAGCGCTGAGGATTTCCCCACGTTCGGGACGGGCGTGGCTCCCAAGCAGACCTCCGCCTGGGGCCCCAAGAAGTTCTGAAGCAGCTCATCTGGAGGAAACAAAAAAAAAACCCTATGAAGTAGACGAGAGACGAAACAAATCTCTAAACAAATTGCTGCTCGCCTTCCTTCCTCCCCTTCTCTCTCTCTCTCTCTCTCTCCCTCTGTCGGTCTCTCTCTCTGTAACCCCCCCCCCCCCTCCCTCAACCAGCCACAATTAATTCTGGGAGAGCTACCCCTTCCCCCTCCTCCCATCTCTGTCTTTCTCCTCAATACCTCCGCCCCCTTTCCGTCAGAGAAAAAGATTGTTCCTTCAAATGTCGAGTGCTCTCTTCATAGTTTTGCCGCCGCCCCACTCTGCCTCTCAGTCGCGCCGCCTCTCCGCTGGTCTCGCTGAAACATTTCAAAGACTCTGTTTAGACCCATGCTGCCCCCGCCCCTCCCTGCTAAACCCCCCCACCCAAAAAAACCAAACGCTCCTGCAGTCCATCAGAACTGTTCCAGCTCTTCAGAGTCAACCGAATCAAGGAAGTGGAATCAGAGAGTACCAGCGAAATATCCTCAGACATCTGAAACAAGAGCATCCAAGTCTAGAATTTACCATAGCCCCAAGTCTTGGATTTTTAAGCTTAAGAGAAAAAAAAAAAAAAAAAAAAGGCGGAGTCTGTGTTTTACTGTGCAAGAAGAGTTTCTAAACGATGACATCTTTTAAGGTTCTTTTTCTGTGGTTTTTACAAGGAGGTTTCTTGTTGGCTCACCTTTCCAAACACGTAACTAATGTGTGATGCAGCAGGTGAGGCAATGGGGTGTGTATATATGTGTGTGTGTGTGTGTGTGTGTGTGTGTGTGATAGTGGGTTCAGGAGAGGTCTTTCACCCACAAGTGTTTGTAGTTTTCCTCGTATATTTATTATTGAGCTGGGAGCAAAATAGCTACTGTAGTTGATTTGACCTAGGTTTTCTTTTCTTACTCATGACGAGTCAAAAGATGTGAAAGTCCTGCTGATTGTTTGTACTGAAGGTTGTTTTGTCACTACTATTTATTTATTCGTTGATGAGCCATTTTATTTGGACTACTGTGATCTTGCGTTTTTTATAAAGCACTCACTGTAGCTTGATGCTTACAACCTTGTTTTGGAGTGCATAATGTTTGTCAGGGTTGGGGGACATGTTACCAGTTCTTACGTTTAAGTGTACAAAGAACTTTTCGCTATTTTTTTAAATTGTGTGGGTTTTGTTTTTGTTGGTTTCTGGCATATTTGGAAGACTGTATGTGTGTGTGTGTGTGTGTGTGTGAGTGTGCGTGCGCAAGTAAGATGTATATTTGAATGAAGCTCAACCAAACTTTTACATCGTTGTGTCTGTCAGTTTGTCTCTCTTCTCTTCTCAGAGCTGTTGGCATTTTTCTTCCTTCCTTTTGAGGTTTTCTCCTTTTTCAGCTGATCGCTTCATAAAGTTTCCTAATTTCTGTCTACATACACACTACGCTGCTCCAAATTTACCCCCCCCCTCCCAAAAAAAAGTCACTAAAATCAATAGCACTTTTTTGAGGTTTAGAAATGCCTGTGGAATTTCACTTGTTAGCGTACGAGTGCTTCACATGTATTTAGTCTTATTTTGTAGCACAAACTTTTTATCTTTTTATTGCCCCTTTATCATTCCTTTTCTCCAGTTCTGAGAATCAGCTGTCAAGATGACATGTGTCCTATTAACCCACACTGTTGGCCCAGAATTCAATCTGCTTAATGGAAGCTTCCATGTGCCTGTCGTCTTAAATGAAGCGGGACAGGAAGGACTCGGGACCATCGTAGTAAACGGCTCTAAAAAAAAATCAACGGACACTCCAACAAAACTCAGGGTCCCAGTTAGAAGTGGAGGCTGGTGCAGAACTGTCTGTAGATTTGTTGTTTACAGCTGAAGACAGACTAGTAAACAAAACAGACTATGCAACCCAACAAGACGATACAGTAGATTGCTGTTTGTCAATTGTAGACCAGTGAACTATAATAGCTATAATTATGGCTTCATTATTTTTGTTTGGGGGAGAGCAAATTAGTCATTTGTCCACTACTTTTAGTTGTTGGACGCTCATGTCCTGTGTGCTGACCTTTGAACTCTTGACCCTCTGTATCACAGGATGCTATCCTGGCCGAGGTGAGACGAGCGCTGCATATTGAAGTTACTTATGTGAGTGTGTGTCTGTTATTAAATGGCAGGGCAGAGCTGCCCGAAGCAGCCACCATTTTCTGTAAAAGCTATGAGAAAACACACTATTGGCCTTAAGAAGTAATTAGTCTACAGCATTTTGAAAAAGGTGTGATTGAGTAAGTATGCAACACTGCAATAACATGTCAGTGACCGGATTTTTTCCTACTCTAAATAAAATTTGAAAAAAGGAACCAGGAGTGCCAGCAGGCTGCGTCTTTCTTCATTACAGCGTTTTGTTGTCGCGCCCCAACAAACACACACAGTGAAATGGTCCATATGTGCATACTGTCTTTGTCGGTTTATTTTTATTTTTTATAAATCAGGAAGATATGATTTAATGTTATGTAACAGCCTGTACAACGCAACATACAGAAAATGAAAGAAAACAATACAAATTAATTCTTGTACAAAGCAGCACTGGGCCATAAATAACCCATATATTTTCACATTTTGATTGGACGTTGCAAGTTTCCTTTGTCAAACCCCGCAGATCTTCCATGACCTGGATCACAGCTTCTCTTAGAAGTCGACTGAGCTTCAATAACTGGATTTTGACTAATTCATCAAAACCGTGACTTGAAAAGTTGGGTTTTACGTGGGTCGTGATGTAATAAGTCTATCAAATTGGCAACATTAAACAGAATGGTTTGAAAAGAGATGCTTTGGAAAGCTGTTCACATACAATCAATAATTAGGTGAATATTTTGGATAAAATAAAACCCTTGTGTAAATCTTTGACGTATGTAAATGAACGGGTGTTAGCTGAAAGTAAAGCAGTAGCAGTTAAACGACCTACAAAAAGGAAGTGCGAAGCCCTAATGAATCACATTCACAATGTAAACTCCAGCATTAGGGTCGTGCTCTGCCGAGGACTCCCGTTTCCCCACGAGTCTTCGCGCGAGACTGCCGAGCCAATAATCCCCGACAACACAGTTTGGCTCTGGAAATCCTCCCAGGTAAACAAAGTCGGACGTGACGGATGGATGGATCGGAGCGGAGGTGTGAGCGGATGAAGTGTAAACGATGGGGGAAGCGAGACGGAGAGGGAGCGATGCGGAAAACCACTTAGACCTTTTTTTTTTTTTTCTTTTTCTTTTGGCTTCAGTCCATTTCCACCCCTTAAATCTTTCTCCAGGCGCTTCTACTTTGGAATTAGCATATCAAATAAGAGCCAGTAGTAGTGGATGCTAGATGTACTGCTACCCACCACGTCTGGCAGTAAATATATCTTTTTTTTAAATACATTTCTCAGCCATAGAACACATGGAAAGCTATAAGGCTGAAATTAAATGTGCCCATTTCATCGGCACCTTATGGATATTTTGAGTCTCCTGTTAAGTTGCAGTAAGGAGAGGAAATAGGACTGACATGAGTAGCATGAAGAGTCCGCTTTTCTTTGAAACAACAAAAGGTCCATTTCCACAAGAAACCACAGACTTCCCAGTTCCTCCACAGTATTAGCCTGTGAGTGTTTTCCTTTGACAAGAGGAGCCAGAGAAGCGATGCTGGGGCCAGAACAGAAGTACAAACAGGACTGAAACAAACAGACAGACAAGCAGCCAGACTGTTATGGGTGCAACAGATGAGAGGCGGAGAGGACAGAAACACACAAACAGTGTTACATGTGTAAACATTTTTCTTCCTCCAGTTTTAAAATCCTCCCCCCCTAAAGTCACAAGACACTCTTAGGTTCATTCTCAGGATTCGGCATCCTCAGATTCAAGTCTGTCTTCTTTCTTCTTTCGTGTCTTTGTGAAACACTTGTCACTCTTTATTCACAATTTTGTTTTGACCCACGTTTCAGAGTCTGTAATAAGTGATAGTCCATGAGCGTGCAGGGTGGCAGGTGACGGCTCCTGTGGACCGAAGAATCGCTCCACCCAAAATAAAAGACTGGACAGGCGCCAGGTGTTAAAATAAGTGCCAGGGGGTTTAAAAAAAAAAAAGAACGAGGGGCCGTGAGAGGGTGGAAGAAAACAAGAAGTTGGCTAGAACGAGGAACACAAAACAAAAAGGTGCTAACAAAAAAAAAACTGCTGTGAATGAACAAACGTGTCGTGTCGATGAGAAGTTAGTTTAAAAATCGCCCACGAGTGTCCGAAACATAAAGTGCAGGCAGTGTCTGTTCTTCTTTGAAACCGCCATAGCCCCCGCCCATTAAAAGTGTCCAAGAGCAAAGAACCAAAACCAACAAAATAAACAAAAATCAATAATGCTGAATTGTCAACAATCCACAGTAGGAACAGCTGGATTCCAGAGGAGTCTCTTGCTCAAGGCAGGGGGTTGGATTTGGTTGTCAGTTAGTTTAAAAGTCCGGGGAGTGCCGCAGGGTTATGTACCCGGGACCCTCTCATTCTTTGACTCCTCCCCCCCGCTTCCCCCCCCAGTGCCTCTCCTCCTGCTCCTTTCACTCCACCCGGACGAGCAGTCCGTACAGGAGGGTGCCGCCCTGCTCCTTGGTGATCCACTCGATCTCTGTGTTGCTGAAGCGTGGATCCAGGGGCTCGCTGGCGCCCAGCGTCTGGGGGCCCACCTTGTAGGAGCCGGGCCGCACGCACACCTGGAAACCCACCTGGGCCTGGTGGCAGCGGTGAGAGCGGGGGTCCCGAAATCTACATGAGGAGGAGGAGAAATTAACAGTAGAGAAGTGCTGTAAATAAAGAAATACGCAATACAGATGACAGTAAGATGGTTCTGGTCACCTGGTGATCAGCCTGTTATCTTTGTCTCTCTGCTCTGTTACTAGCCCGCTCTCCTCTCTGTTGAGCTTTTTCTGACCAATCAGATAAGACGCTACCTCAGAGTTAGTTGTGAGGAGCAGACATGGTGACAGGTACTTCAAACTACAAAGGCAAGTAAAAAGGCTGTTTCTTTTGTCATCCTTTTGTTTCCTTGGGTTGAAAATGATGAATCAGTCCTGTGTCGTTTGTATGGCCTGTCAGTGATTTTCAAGTCGGGCGGATCGAACAAAGCAGGCAAAGCAGGTAGCTGACAACCACTCATCAGGTCCCATTAATGCATCGGCAACACAGATGAACGGAGAGACTTTCCAGCCTCATGTATTTCCACTCTGCTGCTCTGGTTATGAGAGCTCATCTTCAATACAATAAGTGCAACAAAGGCCAATTCATTGAATCAATACACTAAAAATGTATTCACAATCAATCTGCACTTGTTTTATTTTTCTGTCTTTTTGCTGCTGGATTTTATGAACTATCAATGTCATACATTTTTAGTAATATGTTAATATGTTATAAAAAAAAGTGGTTATTTTCATTTTTGCCTGCTGGGCCAGTGAAAATAGAGAAATCTGACCTACTGGCGCGAGTTTAACATTGAACCCTACATAACCTTGTAAAATAAAAAGTGATGAGATAGCGAGTGAAAGGAGAAGAAGAGAGTAATGAGGACTTACTGCACTTTGGGGGCAAACATCTCCAAGCCGGAGTATCTCATGGTGGGGGAGAGCTGCACTCTGGGAACCTCCCTGCCGGGGGCGCTGTTCTCCTCCGGCTCGCTGTAGCCGTTTGGCCCCTCCGTCTTCACTGGAGACACGGAGAAGATGGACGACGTCCCTGCAGCGACAGAACGTCACACATTCAGCTGATGCTCTGGTCCTGAGTGACTTACAGGTGAGTGCAAGAGTAGAGTGAGCTTTGTTCACAACTAACAGTAACGAGTGTGAGCGTCAACGCCACAGCTCAATCACAAAGGATCGAACAAATATTCCCGTGTCCCTGGAAAGATTTTGTATGTCAGAGAATTAGCTAGGTAACAATATAAGAGCCAAGGAGAAAAGGCAGAAGAGTAGGGCTGCACGATCCTGAAGAAAATGTTAAGCCCGATTACTTTGCTAGGCAATTATTAGTCTCGATGGTTTGAGGATTGAAATCATTTCACGGCAGTTTTTGTACCTCATACAAACATCTTGACTATTTTCAACTACAGTGTATGTTCTTAAAGAAATGAAATGTTTCAATATGCCGATTTGCTAGTTTCTACTTTCTCCTCTAAACTGTGATATTACAATTATACTAATATATATATATATATAATTAATTGCACAGTCCTAATAGAAATGTATTTCTTAAAATCAAGATAGAAGTATTATTTTCAGTTATTTGTAGCCAAATCACTTCTCCTACTCTCCTGCTTCTGTCAAATCAGCTTCAGGAGGGATGTTGCAATATGGGAATTGTCTGTCTCTCACACTGATTGAGGTCTTCAAAACAACTGTGGGTTAACCAATCATCAACCCATCTTCCTCCAGGTTACGTGTTAATTAACCCACAGGAATCTGCCCAGTGTGGCTGCTGTGAGTCCTACCTGACAGGAGCTGGCTGTGGTCCAGGGTGCGTCGGAGGGCTCCTACACTGGTGCCGTGGTAAGCTATGTGCCACTTCTTCAGTGCATTAGAAACCTCACAGTGGGGCTTGATCCTGCACAGAGAGGGCACATGCAATTATAGATATACATACAAATAAGCATGCTTTACAGTCGTTATTTATAGACAGACAGACAGACAGATGCACAGATCAACACAGAGATATACAGATAGACAGACATCAGACATTTTACTGCATAAACAACGCCCGGTTACACATGTAGTTCAGCGAAAGCAGGGAGGTGCGGTTGTCGCCTCTCACGCCCCACATATCCACAGACTGATCAAGCTTGTGATTGATGCCTCACTGCTCTGACGTGTGATTGGCCGAGAGGCCGTCCTCTCACCTGAGGGCGAAGCGGCACCATCCGAAGGGCAGGGCGTAGTCGCGGGGCGGCTCTCCTCTCTTGTAGTAGGCCTCGTCGCCCCGCAGCTTGTGGCACGACTCACAGTAGCACAGGTTGTACTTGGCATCCTCGTTGAAATAACCGTCTTACGGAGGGGTGGTGGTGAAAAAAAGGAGAGATCGCAGAAGAAGATTATGAACACAAGAACGTCAGGAACGATAGGTTGGAGCAGAGATATGTAAAGACAAAAGAAGAGAGCAAATGATCACCTGGTAATGTGAGCAGGTCCTTGAAGCGCGAGCACAGTGCCTGGTACTCACAGGTCTTGTTGGGGTTGACCTCTGGAGGGGGCGTCCAGCACACACTCTCTTTGATTCCTGGACGCCACATGTCAACACACAGCAACAAGGTCAAAACTCAAGACTTTCAAGATTTCCAGCAGACCTCCAAATGAAGAGATACACAGAAACGATAAGGTGTGGACAGTCGGCTTCTTACCGTCAACCATGTCCGCCTTCTCCATGTCGCCCTGGCAGCGGGCCTCGCCACTCTCCCCGCCCACAGCTGGCACATTGTTCGTCACTATGGTAACCTGCAGTGACGTCACAACGTGGCGTTAGCATAACATACTGGGTTCCGACTCCCCTGTTGGTCTTAAACTGGGATTAGACTGCTACAAAACAACTTTGGAGACTGTAGATGAGATGAAGACTGTGGTAACGAAGAGCATAAGTGTTTTAAAGTTCTTCAAAAGACACTGAATCCCTACCACGACCCTGACCTCTGACCTCCCTGTGGAGGGGAGGGGTGTAAGTGAGAAGAAACTTGTACCCAGGGGCAAGACTCCAAAACTCTGGTGTGCTGAGATGGGAAGCACTGAAGTGAGGAAACAGCCTTTCAATTTCCAATTTCTAAGTTGCACATGACCTGCATGTTGTGTGTGTGTGTGCCTGAGCGTGTGTGTATGTGTGTGTGTGTGTGTGTGTGTGTGTGTGTGTGTGTGTGTGTGTGTGTGTGTGTGTGCAGACCTGTTCACACTGGCCATAAAGGTCGATCAGGGGGTAGCAGGGTGAGGGAATGTCCTGAGCCGCCACTCCCTGGTCCATGCCGTTGACGTAGAGGTGGAGACAACTGTTGGCGTCCACCAGCAGACCCAACACCGTCCCCTCTGGACAAGTGTCCAGGTTAGGACCGTAGTTCTCACATATCTGACCGCCAGGAGGAGGAGGAGGAGGAGGAGAGGAGAGGAGAGGGGCAGAGACAGGAAAAGAGAAATGACAGAGAAAAGCATTGGTTAAAGGGGAAGGATAGGAAACAATAAGATAGAGGACAAGGGAAAGTCGAAGCACAGGAAAGGAGAGATGATGGTGAAAAAGCAATTACATAAAAAAAATGGGAGAAAGAAAGGGAGGAGACAGCAGAGAGCGAGAATAACATTAGAGAAGATCAATCAAGCAGTCGATGAGGCTGGTGTCGGTGAGAAAACACTTGGCTTGTCATGTAAGACAAAATCAATACTTGACTGACAAGTGTGTGTGTTCTTCAATTGATTGCGTGTGTGTGTGTGTGTGTGTGTGTGTGTGTGTGTGTGTGTGTGTGTGTACCTTCAGGGAGTTGTGGAAGACGGAGTCCCTCTGCAGCAGCCAGGCGGAGCGTTTCAGACAGCAGGCGGTGGAGGGGAAGTTGAGCCGGTCGGGGGCGTGGCCTATCACCCCTAGCGACAGCGACGACGTCCACGACGGGTTCAGACGGTCGATCTGGAACTGGCAGCCAAAAAAGAAAGAGGGTTTGTTGACGGACTGGAACGGTGGTGGCCTGACATACCAGCTTGTCATATTTGGCACAATTTTGTATATATAAAGCTGATGAAAAAAACGGTGGGGGCTCCATTTTTATAGCATTTACTCCTTATAGGAAATTCAGTTCTACCTTCAGTTCTACCTACCGTAATTGGGAATTTTCAATTATTTCACAGATCATGCTCCTAAATTTCTTTCTTGTGCTCCAAGATTTTTCTGTTTTCCCCAGTCTCAGAGCCTTAGGTGATTTCATTAACAGCTAACAACACTAAATATACATATACTAAAAATACATTGAGCAAACCAAAGTAGAAACACCTCTCAAATACTGAAAGGTGTATTTGTGTACGCAAGTCTTTAGCTATTAAACTAAACTCAAACGCCAAAGTATGAAAATCTATAGACAAAACAGACAACAGGTATATTTTCCCTTTTACCCATACTCAGCAATGCATTACAGCAATGGACTATTTAAGACTAACGGCCTTTTTTGTTTTGTTGTTTTGTCAAGCTCAAACGGATATCATTTAAATTAAGGAATCAAAGCACTCAACATAGCCATCCTTACCACACACACACACACACACACACACACACTAAGCCCCACAGTACCTGGAACAGCTGCTGGCGGGCCAGCGGCTGGGCGGTGACCAGCAGGCCCTGGTTGTAGCTGGACACCCGGGCTGCGGTCAGGTTCTGGTTGGACAGCTGGATGTTCTTGCCGTGGTTTTCCAGGAAAGCCATGACGGTCGGCACCAGCGCACACGGCTCGCTCTCCACCTGGGGGCAGCAAGAGGCGACACGAAGACTGAGACCAGCATCTACTGTGAGGCTATCTCACCAGACACATCTAGGGAAAGTGTGGGTGTGGTGAACAATTGTGGATAACGTACGGTCACCGCAAAAACAATTCACCTCCCTTCAGTTATAGCTGCGTTAAGGAACAAGCACAATGATAAAACACCATTTAACTAGAAGCACTGGGTAGAACGCAAACTTCTGCCAACGCTGAACAATTCTCCAACTTGCAAAGCTGCAGCCTCCGTAACGGTTTATGTTTGTTTATCGTTTGTCTTCCAGGTTTGATTTTCAGAAAAAATAGCACATGAATGCAACGCTGCCCTTGAACGCAGCATAATAGTTCTGGCTAAAAAACGAAAACTGTTTAATGGCGGAAATCCCAGATCTGGATCACCACCAAAATCTAATCAACTGGGTTTTGGGCGAGGAAACCAGGACAAACTGCCGGTGTGGTCCTACCTCTCTGACGGGGGTGCTGTCCTCCTCCCCCTCGCTGCAGCTGTCTGAGGAGAGGGACGGCGCCTTGATGCTCTCCATGTCCTCCATCACCGAGGAGCTGACGATGGACACCGCTGTCACACGGCCATACAGGTCCAGCACCGCATACACATTCTGCAAGGGACAGGACAGAGTGGTGCTGATTGGCTCTGTGGCTGAGGGTGTGTGTGTGTGTGTGTGTGTGTGTGTACCTTGGCTACTGCAGTGGCGGCAGGCCCCATGTCCTCTCCGTCAATGAGGATGTGCATGGTGTCGTCACTGCACCTCTTCACACCCACGCGGTTCCCAACCTAGAAACACACCATCAATCATACAGTATGTGTTTATTATTTTATAAATATCGGAATATCGGAATGATGAGGAAGACAGTAACTATTTTATTCTGACATTGTACACGTTATAATATTAAGAGCCCCCGATGCAATAAAAAGTGCTGATATGAATTGATGGTGATTGACAATTTGATGTTCCTACTTTATTTTCCGCTTTATTCATAAATTGTAGAAAAAGAATCATCAAGCAATAGACTCATTTTCAAGAGTTGAACTAATCAAATAGCATTCATGCATGTAAATTTGTTATGAAATTAAACAAAATTTAGAGGTGCCGAGTTAACTGTGTATAATTTTATATTTTGATATTGGTTGCCACAACTAATAATCACAGATTATTATCAGCAGTACATAAACATGTAATCTCCTTTTAAATGTAGAGTGAAGATTGTGATTAATAACTGTGATGATAATATCACCAAAATAATCAGGATTATCATTATCACTTTAGGGTTGATATCCAGACCTAGTTTTTTTGTTGTTTTTTTATTAATCAGTGCAGTGCTACATTTCTCCTCCTGAAATGTTAAAGATGACTCAGATCCACTGTTTGGCCTCACCTGGGAGTAGTACTACTGTACTACTACTAAACCCAAACCCAAACCCTAACCCTAACCCTAACCCTAACCAAAACCCTAACCCTAACCCTAACCCAACAAACTGCTACACAAGATAAAAGGATAAGAAATAGAGGGTAAAAAATAGCAAAAAAAAAACCAACAACAGGATAAAAGGGAAAAAAAAAATCACATATAAGGACGTCTATAAAAATAAGTTTTAAGATGTGATATAAAGGTTGATATTGAGTCTGTTGGCCTAAGCTCCTCAGGCAGGTTGTTCAAAGTGTAAGGGCCTGATGGCAAAAGCCCAGGCAACTTTAGTCTTAAAGCCTCGGCTTTGGAGCGGATCTGAGGCTCCGCACTGGATCACAGATGGTTTCAAGGTCTGTGATATGGCCTGGAGCCAGACCTAACAGTGCTTTAAGTGACCAGCAATATGTTAAAATCATTTGTAAACCTAACAGGTGACCAGTGAGGAGATGCCAGAACTGGAGTGATGTGATTTGTTATGAAGTTCTGTTCGGTTCTCCAGCGTCGGGGAGCGGCGTGAGGAAGAGTGTGTCTCACCGTCAGCCGGTCCAGAGAGCAGCCGTAGTTCTGGCGCTGCAGCAGGCCGTTGCGGCGGACCTCGGAGCCGCAGAGCAGCCAGGTGACCTTGGTGCGGAGCTGGGGGAGAGACGGGGACAGGCCCGACAGCGGGCAGGACGGCAGATCTGGAGGAGCCAGGGTGGTCAGGCCAACATGCAGCGAGCCACACCACTGCTCATCCACTTCATCAATCTTAACCTGGACAGAGGGGAGAGAACGCAACTTTGCATTCAACGCAAGTACCAACTAGTATGGAAAGGCATAAACTGAGTGGTGTTTAATAAAGAAAATCTCCATTCAAAGTGCCATTTTTTAAGCTTTCCCTGGTACGAGTTGAGGAAGGTCTTGTTTGACTGAAAGCTTGCACTTTATTAAATAAAATATGCATATATCTAAGTGTGTGGAAGATTCTTTATCCTGAAGCAAAGACTATAGCCTGGTGAGTGGTGGATATTTAAAATAATCACTTTTAATAAATAAAACCTCCATTCAAAGTACCATTTTTAAGCTTTGCACTTACATGTTGAAAGAAACAAATGCTGAAAAAAAAGTTCAATGAGAGATTAAACAGATTTGACTTCTGAAAGCAAAATTCTTTTTTCCTTCTTTTCACAGCCTTTTAGTTTAACAACGATGCTGAACTGGTCTTTTCTCAGTTACTGTGCTTCCAGGGGTCTATCGTTATATTTTAGCACAAGTAAAGATATTTAGGAGCTTGATCTGTCAAATTATTTGAAAATATCCATGTTTCTCTGTACCTCAGCTTTCATATTCACTCCTTTTTCAATATTTTAGACAGCAAGAAGTTCATTTTCAGATCATTTACTAGTAAAGTGGCTCTGTGTCCTGGTTTACCTCGAACAGTTCGTCCGTTTTGAGTTCCTTGGTGCTGAACACGATGCCGTGAGCGTAGCCTCCGACTCTGACCGCTTGGCAGCCCTCGCCCAGCAGCACCACGTTCTTACCGTGCTTACTGTGGAGCCGGTGGGCCACGCCCGCTACTACACACACACACACACACACACACACACACACACACACACAGAAGGAAGAAGGAGATAAGCCTTCAAACTCTTTTCTCATTTTTTTCTTTCCTCCTTGCCTCCTTTTCTTTCTCCCTGCCATTGTTTGTTCTTTGCCTTTAACCTTTCTTACTTTATTTTTAAACATATAAATGCAAAAACGAAACATTTTCCATTTCAGAATTCCATGTTTTTCTAGGATTTGAAGATTTTAAATATAAATCTTCACATCAATATTTGAAATGACATAGTGTCTACAACTATATAAAATAATTTGTTACGTGTATCAGATACATTTACCACATACTTTTCCTTATTTTTTATGCAATTCCCAAACTTTTCAAGATCTGAGAAATGATCGAACTTCATTTTCTAAGCTTTTCCAGACCAGTGCAGGAGCCTGACAGTCCTGTGTACCTGGTGAGTGGATGGGGAAGCTCTTCTCGGTGATGTTGCTGGTGCAGAGGCTGTTGTCCAGCGGGCCGGACGAGCTGGTGATGGACACCTGAACACACTGACCATACAGGTCAATCACTGCAAACACCTCTGAGAGACGGAGAGAGGGATGGGGGGAGGGAGGGAGACAGAGAGAGAGAGAGAGAGAGAGAGAGAGAGAGAGAGAGAGAGAGAGAGAGAGAGAGAGAGAGAGAGAGAGAGAGAGAGAGAGAGAGAGAGAGAGAGAGAGAGAGAGACTTTTCAAGACCTGGAAATGATCAAATTCATTTTCCCATACGTTATCCAGACCTGCATGTGTGGGTCCTGGCTGTGTGAACTGGTTGTATTTACCTGGAGGCAGACCGGTGCAGGCGACACCCTGGTCCACACCGTTGATGTAATAGTGGAGGTCGCCGGTGGCCGAGCGCATCATGCCGATCCGCGAGGCGGTGGTCAGGGAGTCCAGGTCACAGCCGTAGTTGTTGCGCATGGTGTTGCCGTCCTGCATGATGGCCGTCCCGCTAGAGGTGAGGCACGAGGGAGAGACGGAAGAGAGAAAGAGGATTTCAATTTAGGTTATCTGGCTGAGGTTCGTATACAGAACTTTCATTAACCTCACAGCAGAATAGATCAATAACAGAGGGATTGTTTTAGAGATAGAGGATGGAGGACCTTGCAGGGGGTCACAAGATGATTTAGGGAGTCTTGAGCTGATTTATAAAATGTAAATATATATGTATATACCATTTTTTACTACAAATATCTAAAGTTTTTATTTTTTGTGATAAATGTCATTTTCTGCAGCCTCTAGGCTTCCTCCAATAATAACCTGAAAAGTGAAAGTAAGAATATTATTTGGTGTCAAATTTACCACACTACAAGTTTATGGGGTTGCGAGTCGAACAGCCAGGTACTTGAGAAAAAGGGAGATAAATAAATACAGTATGTCACAGATTATTGCTTTGTTTGCAGCCTTCATATTCACATGGCTCTTAGCCTTACCTGAGCATCCAAGTGTCGTAGTCGATATCAGTCATGGTGTTCGGGAACTCCAGCTCCTCTGGCCTGATGGCCGTCACTCCTGGACAGAAGGGAAAACATCACAGCTCATTACACATGAAATATACAGTATTTACGTGTAATGATGAAAATGTTGCAGCAGCCTCCAAGTAAGAGTTAAGTTGGAGGGCAGTCTGTGTGTTTGAGTGAGAGAGAGAGAGAGAGAGAGCGCACACGAGCAGTTGGATGGTGGCAGGTAGAATAGAAACTCCTCACCTGCTTCTATTGAGCCCGACCAGCGGTCCACCATCTTCTGAATAACTATTTCAAACAGCTCTCCATCTCGAAGGCACCTAGACCAAGGAGGCAACATGTTGAAATTCTCAGGGTTCGACAAATCACACAGAAGACAACGCTCTGCTCCATTCTGTCACTGCGTGCAAACATGGGTCAAACTGTATCTGCAAGTAATTCTGAGCGTTTGTTTTAATCCGTTTGAGTACCAGATGGGTGGGATTTGTCACATGGGACAAATACAAGGAGCGCCAGAAAGTCTCCAAACCACAGAATTTCAATATCTGTAATTCACAACTTACCACACACTATCTGAAATGCCCTGATGTTGTAAATCCAACCCATGTGGAACCTCAAGCATGTTAAAACAAAGGCTGAGAATTACTTGCAAGTGCCATTTGATCAAAGCAGCCAAACATTACCTGCCTGTATCTGGTGACATCAGTATCACATTATTAATACAAATGACTGCGGCTAAAAATGTGCCTTTAATGCATCATACATATTCAGTTTAGTGCTACAGATGCCACAGGACATACTGCGTATTTGGCTATAATTTGGGTGTTTTCACTAAAACCTTGAAATACTTTGCCCTCAGATGGTTTGTTGTCAGTCTGTCTCATAAATGATCTTTGATTCATTATGTCACAGACATGTCCCAAGTCAAGCCAATTCCCAAGCGAAACACTCAAACCTCTACAGACCTTATGAGGACCGGACTAATTTAGTGTCATTTCGTTGCTCCCATCACCTGTTGGAAATGACGATAGCGTCATTGAACTCGCTGCGGCAGTTCTGGCGCAGGGCGGTGCGCCCCCCGTTGGTGATGACGGCGTTGGTGCCGTGTAGCTGGTGGAAACGCAGGTCGTTGGCCGTGTTGGCCCCGGCAACGGAGCAGGGGCTGCCGGGGGACATGGCCGTGGGACCCTCCGAACTGTCCTCTGGGAGAGGGGGCAGGTCCGCTGAAGGGTGGAGGAAGAGAAAAAAAAAAATAGTTTCCTTCCTTAGATCTTTTGTCTCTCTCGTACTTTTTCGTAAAACTCAACGAGGAAACCAAAACATTTTCTCAAAATTCCATTCTAAAGTAGAGTCTCATTTACATAGCTACAACTCCAACTGTTGTCTAGAGCCCAGAATTGTCACTACTCAAAATGGTCTGTTGTCTCTCACCCATGTCGTCCATGATGGTGGCCTGAGCGGCCTGGCCGTAGAGGTCCACCACGGCGTAGACGCTGGGCGGGACGTTCCAGGCGGCCGGGCCCTGGGCCACCCCGTTGACGAAGAAGTGGAGGCTGCCGTCCTCCTTCCGCACCACACCTACTGTGTCACCCGCCTGGGGGAGGGAGGAGGGAGAGACAGAGAAGAAAAGGGTAAGAAAAACCATACAAAAAAGGAGAAAATCAAACTCAAGCAACAAGCGTAAGATAGGCAGTCCCTCCAGGAAATTGCGATTTTGCGATCGCAATAATTAATGCAAATTCAAGAAATCTCCGCAATAATTGCGAGAGCTTGCAGTTTTGCAAAATTGCCGCAACTTTTCCGCATGAAATGGCCAAATCAACAGACCGCTTGTGATTTGGACCAATTGACGCATTTCGTGTCGTGGTAACTTACGTCATCGCAGCGTGCATTCAGGTGGAAGATGAACAAAGCTCACCTGCCAACATAAATTACTGCCATAGACCGTGCAAAACAAAACAAAACGAGTGCTGCAAGAATCGAGGTGAGTGCAAAATTCAAGCTCTTGGAAGAGTTAATAGCTTAAACGGAGAGTGGGAGAGAATAGGGGGAGGCTGTGTGTGTGTGTGTGTGTGTGTGTGTGTGTGTGTGTGAGAGAGAGAGAGAGAAAATATTTTTTTTCCTTTGCTTGCAATTTTTCCCAATTCCCACAATTTTACCGCAAAAAGAGCACACAAAACCCCGCAAATTGTATCGCAATTTTTGAGAAAAGCCGCTGCAAAATCAAGTATTTTTGGCCGCAATAATCACAAAAAAACTCAGCGAAATCCTGGTGGGACTGGATAGGATGTAGGATGGAGGGCAGGGGGTGATGGGTAAAAAGGTTAATTGGTGTGGTGGTGAGAGACAGGTAGTGATTGACAGCTGGGAAATAAAGGACAAATAAAAGACTAATATCTCCCACTCACTTTGAGCCGGTCCAGGTTGTGACCGTACTCGTCCAGTATCGTCGTTCCGTTGTGCATCACGCCGTTCCCCGTCATCATCCAAGTCCCTGGAAAACACATGCAAAAAAAATTTTTTTTTCATGTATTTTACATGTATTGCAAAACTGTCAACATGGAACTTTAAAAACCAGGAATACCTAATGGTCACATGATTTGTGTATGTTTTGCATAAGCCATTTCTAATCAATCAACACTGCAAAGAATATCCACCTTAACAAGCTATTTGATCTAGTATTGAGTCGTAAAATCTAATTTTTCTTACAAGTGGAAAAAATCTGCCAGTGGGGTGACATAATTTCACTTGTTTCCAATACAAATCAATTATCTTGATACTAGTGATCTGCCTTATTTCAAGATATTGTCGCTTGTTTCCTGAATCAAGTGAAACTAAACTGGAAATAAAGGAAATTATTTCACCCCATTGGCAGATTGTTTTTTACTTGTTTACTTGATTTTAAGACTGAATATAAGACTAACTGACATTTGCAGTGTGCCTCTTCCCAAATACAATGCATCCAATGGAGTGAATCAGAACTGAATTGACCTGACTAATGTCCGTTTCCTTTTTACCTGAGCGCAGGTTGGTCATGGTGGAGGGCAGCTGCAGGTAGGCGGGGTTGTGTGTCGTCACGCCGATCTCGATGGAGCCCGCCCACTTGTCCACCATCTTGTCGATGCGGACCTGGAAGACCTCGTTGGAGCGCAGCGGCCGGCTGCTCAGCACCACGCCGTGGTTGAAGTCATCCGTCGCACTGCAGAAGTGAGAAAGATGTCAACATTAACTTCTGAATATTGCAATGTAGTGTGTATAAAATGCTGCATATCCAAGGTTCCCACACATTTTCCCTTTCAAAATTCTGTATTTTTTCCACACTATTTCTTGACTAGATTTGAAGATTTAGGTCAGTGTTCAATATGACGCATGCTGATAGTAGCAGGGCAATATGACTACACCATTTCACTAAAGCTGAGGAATATTTTTCACTGCAACAAACATCACAATGTGTGCAATAACAGCGGGCCTACAACTACATAGAATGTTAAGTAATATGTGTTTTGGGATTGATCAGCAGTTTTTCCCCATACTTTTTTTCTGCATTTTCCAAACTTTTTGAGACCTGGACACAATCAAAACCATATTCCATACTTTTCCAAACATGCATAGGAACCTTGCATATAAAATCGGGCTGTCACACCAGGCCAGAAATCAAGCACCCACTTTATTTTGAGGTCATGTGCCCAATTCAACAAAAAATCACTGATGGGGGATACCCATGTGATAACGTCCAAAAACATACCCGCTGACCCGTCCCCTTATCTTTGAACATCCAGTTTAACAGCACAACGAATAGTTAGAAGACATCTTATGCATTGGTTAATAAAACCTGGTAAATGGTAAATAAAACCATTTACTGTTGATGTTTTAGATCATTGAAAATTTGCTATCAAGCTTGATTGTAGCTGCGCTGGAAATATCTCGACATGACGTCACATGACGTTCTCTAATTTTGGCAAGTTATCCACAGGAATATGAAAAATACACCACCAAACAACAAAATAGGTGTAGAAATACATTGTACATCACCAATAGCTGTCTTTTAAAAGTGTTTTAGGTTAAATTCCTGGATTTGTTCAACCAAAACTGTAACCAGTCGAGAACAAGCCTGCACAGAACGAGTATGGCTGTAATTAATTCAGGGACCAGGACCCAGACAACGTGACCCAGCAGGGAGGTGAACTCACTGTGGCCGCAGCGCCGTCCTGCCGTCACTGATGATGGCGGCCTTCTGGCCACAGTTGGGGTGGAAGAGCAGGCGGTCGGGCCCTTCGAGGTCCGGAGTGAGGGAGAGGGCGGGCCGGGGCCGGCCCACGTCGGGCGACAAGGCCCTCATGATGGCGTTGTTGCGTCTGAGGCGGTCGCTGTGGTTGTGGTTGTGGACAATGGTGACTTTGACGGCCATGCCGTACAGGTCGACCACGCCGTAAACCACGCCGGGGGTCTGAGCTGCCGCTACACCTGGAGGAGACACCGAGAGGTCAGGGCTGGAAACTGATTAGAGCCGTGCTCTTATCACTCTCACCGTAACACACAATGTGTCAGTTTCCCATTTATAAATCTCATTATCAGTCTCATTACTGTGTTCAAACGTATTCTTGCTGTGTATGGAATTAACAGATAACGGTGTCCTTCATACCAAGTATTAATAGACACAGACCATCATTAACGCTGCTACCAGTCTCTCTTTATGGCTGTTGTTGTTGAATTACAAAGTGATTAATCCTTACTGTTTTACAATATGTTGACAGCACAGTCAAATATATAAAAGACTACATCTAACATCATGAAAGGATAACAAAAATACAGAACAGATTTTGAAATTTGGGTCACTAACGATCTAAATAAACATACACGCAGGGAGTGACAGTATCCCATGTAGCCCTGTCTTTCTGTGTGCATCTACTAGGTGATGCTGATCTGATCTGTGCTGACGGGCTTGGTGTTCCTCCTTTAATCGCCCCTTCATAACCATCCATCACTCCGCCCACCATGCCCCGTCCAGCCTGCCCTCCCCCAGCAGTGGGCCTCCGTTCCACTGATGAATGGTGCAGACGTGTCACTCTCACCTTGGTCGATGCCGTTGATGTAGAAGTGGAGCGCTCCGCTGGCCTTGCGCATCAACCCTATGTGATCTCCCTCCTGAAAACAGAGGGATGAGAGGGGGAGAGTAGAGAGAGGAGAGACCATAATGAGGGATTTACTGGCAATTCACATGGCTAAAGGAGGCTTGTATACGGAGAGGGGATCTGTGTGTGTCGTCACGGACCTGCAGTTCGTCCAGGCTGAATTCACAGTATTCCCTGCGGGTCCCTTTCCCATTCGTCAGGATCCCACAGCCACTCATCATGATTGTACCTAGCAAATCAAACCAGAATAACTTCATCAAACAGCATAAACACACACATACAAACGCATTAAAAAGTGCCACTGAAGGGCATCATGTAGTCTTTGGGTAAGGACATTACATACACTGCAATAAGCGACCCGTGTTCTTTCAAATACACTGCGTATAGTGTCTTTGTGTGTGTGTTACCTGAGCGCAGATTGGTCATAGTAGCAGGATAGTCCAGGTTGTTGGGGTTGTGCGTGGTCACACCAATCTCTATGGAGCCGGACCACTTGTCCACCAGCTTATCGATGCGGATCTGAAAACATGGCAGAAATGCATTTCGTCTATTTTGGTACTGACGAGCTTTAATTATTCATGTTAGGCTTCCATTCCAGTCCGACCAAAACACAGACATTTTCTATGTGCAGCCTCAAGCTCAGAGAGATGAATATTAATTAACCTCCAGGCTTCACGTTGTACCATATGGAGAGTAGGGGATTAACTCAATATCTGATAAGGAAAAATACATGTGCTGTACTGTACTTGACCCTTTCTTTCCAGCACACATTAAGCTGCCATAAGAACGCCTGACAGCTGGTGTTCATTTGTAATATTTGTTGCTGTGCTGCTGATCAAACTAATCATGGTTCTCTTAACGAACCACAGTGACAGTTATCACACATTAGCTGTCACTACAGTATTCATGTACGAACAAGCGTCCCGGTATCGAGTCGTGTGATTGGCCGCACCTCGAACATCTCGTTGTGTCGGAGCGGCCGGTTGGTCATGACCACTCCGTTATTGAACTCGTCCAGCGGCCTCCTCCGCTCCGCCGTCTTGTTGTTGTTGCTCAGCTTGATCAGTGTGCCGCACTTCTCGTGGAACAGCAGCGCATCATTGGTGGTCATGCCACTCATCACAGACCCGAGTCCCGCCCCTCCGTTGCCAGCAGGGCTGTTATTGGTGCTTCCTCCACTACCACCTCCTCCTCCTCCTGAGCCTCCTCCGCTGTCGCTGTTGACCGCGCCCCCTCCGCTGCTGCTCCCTCTATCATTTCTAGAAGAGGAGTCTGACCCTGCGGCTCCTCCTCCTCCACCAACATCCCCCCCTCCGCCCTCATCCTCGGAGCGATAGAGTGACACTATTGCATTGTTGAACACATCGAAGAGCTGGTGCTCTGTTAGAACTGAAGAGAGAGAGAGAGATGAGAACGTTGTCAATACTGGTCGTGTTGCACAGCGTCCATCAATAGCTGTGTGGTGGATTCTCTTACCGGTGTCGGGCTCCAGGTTGTTGGGGAACTTGTCTGGTCTGCTGTGACTGCAGGTGAGCTCAGGCACTGACAGAGAGGAGTGGAAGGGGATACGGTGAGAGAAAATAACTTACAAACCAAACATACATAAAAAATAAAAGAAATCTCCCTCCCTACCTTCGTCACCGTTCATCGTTCCATTCATTGCTGCCACATTCACCAGTGCCGTCATCCCCGCCTCCTCCCGAACCCCGCACACCACCACCTCCTCTTCCTCCTCCTCGTCCTCCTCATCCTCCCTCTCTGCCTCCCGCTCTGTCGTCTCTCTCTCGGCGGAGGGCGGCGGCGGCTCACAGCTCACCACCGTCACCTGGGTGCACTTGCCGTACAGGTCCACCACGGCCCAGAGCCGGGGCGGCAAGCCGCTGGCGGCCGCGCCGCAGTCCTGCCCGTTCACCCAGAGGTGCAGCTCCCCGCGGGCGCTGCGCTGGATACCCACGCGGTCGCCCTCGGCCAGCTGGTCCAGGTCGCGGCCGTACTCCTCCAGGACCGAGCGGCCGTCGCGTAGCACCGAGCAGCCCGACACGATCCAGGAGCCGCCCTTAAGGCCTGTGGCGCTGCTGGGGAAGTCCAGCGCAGCAGGGTCCAGCGCCGTCACGCCGATCTCAATGGAGCCGCTCCACGAGTTCACCTGGGGGGGGGGAGGGAGGGGGAGGTTACTGGATAAGGATTTTTGAATCAGAGTTTCAACTTTGTGCTCGTCTAAGAAACCCAACTGTGAATCTCCAATCAGTGCCTTTCTAATGTACATTTTCCATCTAGCATTAGCAGGCTTGATCCACATCAAGGTCAGTAGGTCAGGTTCAGGGAGTCGAAGAGAACAGAGCTTCTGGGTGTAAAATAGCTTGCGATATGTAAGGTTTCTTGGATTACTACTTACTAATTAAGGCTGTATTCTGCTTTTTTTTCAAACTTCCAGCACCTGTTTTACTTTAAAGTCAATGGGGAGCAGCCACAAGGTGGACGGAAAGTGGTCACTTTGGAAAAAGTGCTGGGCCGGGCTTCTTTTTGGGCAGTGAAGAGCACCTTCAGAAGTTGAGAAAAATTAAACTGTTTTGAGTGCACGACATTGACCACGTGTTCTTATGAGCTGACCAATCACAGCAAAGAAGAGGTGGGCTCACAGTATATAGGCAACTGTTTACTGCAACAACCAGAATGAGAGTGAAGAAAGCACTGGTAGAAAGTCAGTATGGGAGCACACTGGGTGTGTTGTGGGAGTTTCTGGTAAATGTTTGAGAGTTGGACACAAGTACTGTCTGCTGATAGTGGCAGCTAGTCATTATGGAACCAAAGTGAACCTTGCCCGACCTGCCATTTGTTTTTTTGTGTTTTTTTTCAGTCAGAACAAAATGTGGTCCAGGCAGCACTTTTCCTACAAAAAAGCAAGGTGGTGTGTAACTTATTAGAATTTTAGCAATAAACAGCTTACAGAAAGCACTCGATATTGGACAACACAACTACAGCAGCAATGGCTGCATTTTTAGCAGTATGCTAAATTATCATTTGAAAATCCTCAAAGTAGCATGTTTAATTATATCCACAGGGTTGAGTGACTTCATTACTCCTTACCCAACTGAGCAGAGGGAATCCTAATTCTACAGCTGCTCAAGTGGGAAGGATGGCAGGTTAATAGACGAGTGGACGCTAGTTGAGTGGTTACTGGTTAACACACCCAATCACAACGGGGGTTTGAATCTAATGCTAGGATACTCATTTCTCCTTCATTACGTCTCCTCTCTACTGTAAACAGTCTGAAAAAATAACTGGAAAAGCTCCAGGAGGGTGAACTACCAACACAGGTGCTTGTGTCGTGTAACTGGAAACACACAGAGAACATTTAAGCAAGGAAGCATCACCATCATCCAGCCTATCGCTTTGGGTACAAATCCACCGCAAATCTCAAGGCCTGGCAACAACAAAGATCTTGTGATTTTGATTGTCACACAAATGCTTCACTGCAAAACTCCTTGTGTCTCTGCGTGACATTGGGCTGATATCACATAGCATGCGGCCTAAAATATCTATTTCTTCTCAGAAACACAAAACTCAACAGAGGGTTACAATAATATGATACTTTATTGATCTCTGTGGGCAAATTCATTTCTTTTTTTTTTTTCGTTTTCTCCCCTCCACATAGATGGCAGAGTGCAGACTCAGCGACAGAGCGGCAGGGACTGCTGGAGCTGGTAGGTGATTCAGAGTCTTGCTCAAGGACACTTCAGCCGGGCGGATGCTGACACGGGAGCTTGAACCCGGGTCCTCCAATACCCCCCACCCCCCCGCTTCCCCCAGATTCAGTCACCAATCCAACAATCTACCAACAATCCCGACAATCTTAAACCACTCTCTGCTACCCCCTCCCTTCCTTTTTTTGCCTTAACTGCTTGACCAATTTGATCCATTTTCACTCTCCGCTCATCTCCACCTCCCCGCTTATCTGCCATCTCGTCCCTCATCTCTTAACGGCAGGGCGGCCTAGTGCTGAGAGAGACCGCCCCTAGAGAGGCAAGCAAAAGAGAATTTCCTTACGGAGATCAATAAAGTATCAGGTTATAATTTTTTAATATGATCCTATTCCCCTCCTCTCCTCTGGTGTGTTCCTCTGCTCCGTGGCAGGTGCTATGTAAGGCAGTGTGCTACGACAGCCGGGTATCTGGGTTAACAGATTTAATAGTAACTCAGCCTGACTGGGACACTGTGTGGAGGAGACAGATATCTCCTTCCCTCGCTCATCCACTTATGTAACAGCAGCCTGATGTGTGGGTGTCTGCCTCTCAGTCTCTCTCTCTCTCTCTCTCTCAGTCTCGCTCTCTCTCCAAAAGTCCAATAACTGCAGGCTAAACTCATATAAAAGCATACAGCTATGCCCAGCAGGACTACTGGACAGCTTTTAAAAGAAGCACAAATAGACTGCATGATGTTTAGATTCAAATGCAGTGTCTCCCGCACAAAAGTTGAGATTCATGGCTGAGACTAGGCAGGAAGTTCTTCTCAACTCACAGACTACACACAGACAAAATACAACAATTGAACCTTGTTGCTGCAGCCCCTCAGGAAGGGGGTGGAACAAAATGTTCACACTGGTGAAACAGATTGAGAGCCAAATCTTAATAAATTGAATAAATACACATACTGGCATGCTTTGTGCTAACAAACTGGCATACCAAATTCATTTAAATCAACATTTTTAACCATTATGCACAATAAGTGAAATATGTTTTTTCACAGTGTTGGATTTTTCACTCAGACAAATTACTCCAGTCCAACACTAAACTTAAGACAAAGTCCTATTCCAGGCAAATTGTTCCTCCAACAAAGCACTTCATTCGCTTGCTCTCATCAATAACAACAGTCGTTTTCCAACTTCCTCTAAAGCGCAATGGATGTCAATACACAGAATGGGCAGCTGCTCTATGATGGAAAGGTATTGATTTCAGGCAGGCAATGCATGTGATGACACGGAGCATGAGGCACTTTGTGAGAGGCTTTATCAGGCTGGGAGTGCCATAAGGGATGGATGGTTATGTACAGTATATATAGATGTGGGCCCATGTTTTGAAGCACAAGCAGCGAGGTCTCCAGTAGATTTTGTGGATGACCTAGCGAGGCGTCAGGGCCAGGCGCAGTGCGCTATGTGAATGCTGTCATTTACAGTGTGTGGCTCAGCTGGCATTGGCACCAACATGGTAGGTCAGAGTGAAACAGTGCCTTCTCTGCCAGTGGACCACAGGCTCCAGAGTTGTCATGTTGTTGACAAACCCAGCAGGCTGGCAGACTGCAGAGGCAGAAGTCATTACAGCAGACTAGCTCTCAGACGTTATGACAAGATAACAGGCAAACGTAAACACTGTGCACTGGCTTGATATGGATAAAGAGTCGGCCTATGTCACATGAGTGCATGACACAAGCAGATGGCTAGGTCAATAATTAACCTATTAAGTTAAAGTGATATGACAGCAACTGCCACAACAATGACACTGGTATAGTGTATGCTTAGGTACCTTACTGGCTACCTACTCTGGTAGGTCTATACATATTGATGCATAGACCTACTCTGGTAGGTTTATGCATTAATATGTGATTTTCTATCCCTGTGATGGTTAATTAGTTGGAGTTACCTTATATTTAGAGGTCAAACTCCTCATGCATTACACTTGACTTGGACTGCTTCATCAGTGCTTGTAAGGTCAAGTTATGCTTTGGGCTTGGATCAAGATGTATGTGGATATTTAAGGAGACGTCCTGTGCTCTGGCAAGGGGTCAAGCTCAGGTGCTGTGTTGTTGTTATCGATGACATTGTAATAGAAAGCAACAGCAAACTGTAGGCATTCATGTTGGGATAGAAGACAGCTAACCAAGTCCTAACCTCACACACAGTCTCTTCGGTGCTTAGCAGACTGACTATTGATCACTTTTGTCTTTAATGCGAGTCAATGCTAACGAGACCGCAGATTTGTGATCAACTCGGCTTGTGCACTGCAGTTGTAGCCATCAGGACAGACTGGCAGAGAGGCTGAGAGGCACCGACGCGCTCATCCAAAACAAAATAGCAGCAAGATGTTATCTTACGTTAACTAGCTTAAAGTCTTGCAAGCTCAATAAGCGACAGCCGGTCCCCCTCCACACGCGACAAAGCACCTTCCAGAATAGCTAACAGTTAACTGGCTAGCCAGCTGACAGCAGGTGTTGTACAGCTTGCTGCTATTACTGCTACTGCTAGCCGCTAGTTAGCAGGGTTAGCTACCAAGGCAACACAGACAGGCAACGTTAGCTAGGAGGACTGACTGAGTTCAGTGATCAGTTGAAATAGCACAAAGTGCTGTGTAAACCCCTCTCTCCCTGTGCAACCTGGGCCAGCGTCTGCAAATCGTTCTCAGCCTAATCAATCACGACATCATTGGTAACCCTGGTCGCTGTCAAGCCGTGCAACGCCCTGGCAACGGGAAGCCCCACACTGCGGACAACAAGACCCCGTCCCACTGGCACTGCTCTCGCATTCCTGCTGGTCTCTGCCCGCTCCACAGTGACAGGCCTGTTTACCTTCTTGTCAATACGAACGGTGAAGACATCCCGGTCCCTCAGCGGCTCCCTGCTCAAAACCAGGCCGTGGTTAAATTCCTGGACGGGTTGGTTGCGCTGAGCGGTTCGGTTCGAGTTCGACAGGCCGATCAGCTTTCCGCTGCGCGGATGCAGCTCAGCCGCCATCTTCACTGGGCGGCGAGTTTTACGACACTTGGCTTTGCGACAGTAGGGCAATTCAAAGCTTTCTGCATTCAGAGCTAAACCGCGCCCATTTGTACGATAACGGCAGAAGGTCAGAGAGAGAAAACACAGCTTTCTGGCAGTGTGGCAGTTTGCTTGGCCATTAAAATGCAGCAGGTCATTTTCCTTTTACAGTTAGATTTTTGTTTTGACAGTAACCTACAAGTTTTGCGGCACATTATCTGGCATGTATTGTATTTTGGATTTGTGTTTTGCACATACCGTAGACTGTAATGGCATGCACCTACCACTGTCTTTATTCATCCACTAGAGGGCGCAAAATCAATGTCTTGAATCTCTACAAATACCTTGCACACACACACCTCTCTCTCTCTCTCTCTCTCTCTCTCTCTCTCTCTCTCTCTCTCTCTCTCTCTCTCTCTCTCTCTCTCTCTCTCTCTCTCTCTCACACACACACACACACACACACACATTTCACCTGTAATTAACTTATCATCACAGTGGGTGAAGATCCTCAAAGCGCCAATTGGTCTTATTTTGCCTTATCCATTGCAGTATTCATGGATAGCTAGATTAAAGAGTGACATCTTTTATTCAGAAGCACATTGCTGTAAGTACCAAGATAAGAAAATCACTCACATCTCTCAGATGAATCAGTATATTCTGTTAAATGGGGCTGGTGGAAAATATATCCATCAAACAGCATATTATTTATATTTTATTTTAAATTATGCACATTTTAGAAGCAAATAGATGCGTACGCCAGATCAGACTACAGCATGAGTGTTAGTGGCCTAATGATAAAACTTAAATGTAAAATCAAGGTGTCATTATGCACAACTCCATAGATGCCATATATTCAGACTAGTCTACTCTTAAAAAGCTTTCTTTCTCGACTTCATCCCTTTCTCTCTGTTATTCAAACAATCACAAGGTGTCTTTTACATGGCATTTTGGCCAACAGGCAAAAGAAGACAGGCATGGAAGCCAAATGCCTCAGTCCACGTCTACAATGCATTCTTTCACGATCTACGCGGGGCAGCTGTAAGAGGAGACTGACGCGTGCTTGACAGCCGAGTCCAGGTCCAAGTCCTTCCCCTGGACCTGGATCTTCTCCAGGCAGCCTGTCAGAAAGTGGGAGCCAACATCGTCCTCACCTTCACCTGAAAAGAGAAAAACAGGAGCCACTTCTTCATGCTTTGGTTTTACTGTCCTTTTTTATATCTTTTCCTCATATTTTACTTTTTTTTATTATGTTCTCTGATCCTTTTTTGTGATGTTTTATTCTGTTTTACTGCTGTATTTTGTAGCACTTTGTAACACTGTTAAGAAAGGTGCTATACAAATAATGTTTATTATTATTATTATTATTATTATTTTATTGCACTCTCTTCAGCTGTTGACTCCTTGTCTGGTCTGATGTTGGTCTATATGGATATATTTTGTGGCAATTTGTTATGTGTTTTATTGTGTTTTTATGTTATCTGTTTTTATTGCTGTTGCTGTCGTATTGCTTTTCATTATGTGTTTTTATTGTGTGTTTTTACTGCGAAAACCCTGTCTGCAAACCAAATTGCGCTCACCAGACAGTAAGTGCTTATTTATCACAGCTTCACAGAAATGATTCAATACTATAAAAGCCCGCTTTGAGAAAGTGACAGAGGTGGGGACTCGAGTCACATGACTTGGACTCGAGTCACAATTTTAACTGCTTGAGACTTAACTTGATGCATGAAGAGAAGACTTGAGACTTGACTCTGACTTGTACTTTGCTGACTTGAAAAGGTTTCTAAAGTCTTGACAAAAGATCTTGTGTTTGTGTAAATGACTTAGATTGAAAGTGATGAGATTTGTTCCATCAGACGACTGAATTTCAATTCTGTTGTCTGAATTTGTATGGAATGATTGAATTTATTGAAGTTGAAACTGATTATAGAAATCAAACTCATGATGCTCTTACCAAGTTTTTATCCTATTAAAACCATATTGCATTGAAAAGTCCTAGATATTTAGTTTTCTTTAAGATATTAAATTGATACTGGACTCTTGATTTGTTCTGACTTGACTTGCTGTTCTACATTTAGACTTGAGACTTGACATTAATTACATGGACTTGACTTGGCCTTGACTTGCTGTTCTACATTTAGACTTGGGATGTGAGATGTTGCAGTGTAATCTCACCTAGGAGACCTCCAAAGGCAAGTCGGCCCTCTCTCCATGTGGTCAGGTAGCCCGGGTGGCTCTCTGCGGTGACAGATAGCCTTTTGGCCTCTGATGGCTCCCCGTCTTTCAGCAGTTGCAGTAAATCCGTCTGAAAGATTATCGCCAGTCTCTTGATACTTTCTGCCAAAATGATTTTATCTTTACCGAAGGTGAGTGTGACCTCCTGCAAATACAAGAGAGAGACAGGACTTAACTCTATGGAAAAAAGGCTTTGTGGTCTTCAGTGTGTGTGTGAGTGTGTGTGTGTGTGTGTGTGTTTATGTATGGCGGTGAGTAGATGATTCAGAGGTCCTGAGCAGTTTTTTCCAGTCTTGTCAGGTGTAATCGAATACACCTTCCTTGATTATTTTATGTTTTTCTTCCAGTACAAGGACATTAAGCAGAAAACATAACATACTGAGATACGACAGCATTGCATTAAGTGGGTGGTAAATGCCACTCAGCAGTTTATAACAAATGCCAGGGATTATTATATCTGGTGTGTGTGCGTACCTTTGTGTTATTATTGGCCTCTACTGCCAGCATCACCTCCTGCCCGGGGGCCTTGATGCTCAGGACGGTCCCATCCATCTGATTGAACTCTCCCCACATTTCAATCTTCACCCCGCTCTGCTCTGCCTCAATAGGGAAAACTACGACAAAATGTCAATTTACATAATAAATTAACAATTTGTGTTTGAGTGACCTGTCAAACATCCAGTAAACCCCCCCCCCTAAAAAACCCACTTCCAATTATTGTCTGTTAACCATTCACAGCAGTTTCACAATGAAAATTAGAGATGTTGACTGAAAACTGGTTAAAAAAAACATTAACCCTCTGATAGATGCAGTTATCGCCTGTGATTACAAACAGCCTATTCTCATATTATTGATGTGTTATTTGATACAATTTTTTGATATGTTTTATGATATTTTCAGAGTTTGCACTGAAAACAATGATTCCATGCATTAGGGGTAAAAAAAATTTTTTAGGTGGTAAACAAACAAAGGCCAAATTCAATGTATGGTAGACTCTCTCTCTGTATCTCTAACCTAGCCAGAGTCATAAATTACAAAAGAGTTCAGCTATCTTATTTGATTAGAGCAAATGAGGAAATTAAATGAAATTGAATGAAATAAAAAAAAATGAATGAATGAATTGTCCTAGATAATGCAAGCGTGCATTACAGGACAACTGGAAAGCTTGTTATTGAGTGAAGGTGTGTTAGCAGCACTCGCCAAACTCTTGCGTAATCGAGCGCTCTGTTCCCACCTGAGGTGCTGAAAACGGCGAACCCAGTGCCAGGGAAGTAACTGCCAGGTTGGATGTTTTGATAGCAGGGCCACAGCTCCTCCGCCTCTGTCTCCCAGGGAATGGAGAGGTTTAGCCAGCTGCCTTCCCGCACACAGCCGTCCATCTGCGGCTCGAACTGCACAGAAACACACAAGAGAGAGAGGGAGTTGGCACGTGTGATGTGTTCACAAATGTACAAACACACACACACACAGAAAGACAGTGACAGAGAGAGAAAGAGACACATTTGCTTATTCCCCTTGATAACTGGCCAAATTTAGACACCGTGACGTCACATGGAGATATTTCCAGCCCAGCTACAGTGGAGTTTGATAGGAGAAACATTTTCAGCGATCTAAAGCACTCATCGTAAACGTCAGGTTTTGGTGTCAGTCCCTCAGAATCAAAGAGCGAGGGCTTCTTTCTAGATTCACTATTTTGTACAGATGTTAAACTATCTTTTCAGGGAGAAATCCATTGTAGAAGAGGCAGAGAGACCAATTTCTTCACCTTCGCCTCAATAGACCAGAATGCACTTCTGGAAAGTGGGTACAACAATAAGGTAAATTACAAGACTTCTTCACCTCAAAATAACTCCTGGAACACACTGAACACCACAGGTTGAGGATATCTAACAGTGTAAATTTGAGGTTGGAGTTGTCCTTTAACACGCTGTACCTGAACAATCATCTTCTTCGTGTCGACCAGGATCCCGCCGAGGGCCAGCCGGAGTTCCCCTGAAGTAACGTCGTCCGGCTCGATGGACTGCAGGCCGACCACCAGCGCCTTCGACCCGTCCACCTCCAGGATCACAAACTTCCCCACGCTGCTCAGCTCCAGCTTGGCGGCGCCACAAGACACACAAGAGGAACCAGACCAAAAGTTCATGTTAAAGGGATTAGACAAGCAGTTAACACACTGATACTATGTAGATCAAGTCTTCAACTTCGTAGGCATTCATGGGAACTTGTATTTCCCTAAGCTTCACCTCTTTACAAAATTATACAGTACGCCTTTATGCCCTTTATGTCTTAAAATCTTATTTTTCTTTAAACAAGTTGGGAAATCTGCCAATGGGATGAGAAAATTCCACTTATTTCCAATGCAAAACAACTTTTATTGAATTAAATGACACTATCTTGGTATTAGTGGAGTGATCTGCTTTATTTGAAGATATTGTCACTTGATATAAAAAAAAAAAATCCAGAAAGAAAATTGATCTGCATTGGAAACAAGTGAAATTCTCTCTCCCCACTTATCACATTGTTTTTCACTTCACACAAAATAGTATTTAAGACTAAATGCAAGACTAGATGACTCGTCACAACAGACATTGTGACTGAGACGGTGTTGTGTCGGTCTTACCAGGTGCCACTTCCCATCGTTGAGCTTGGGGCCGCCCGTCACACTGATGAGGATGTTGCCTTCGCTGATCTGCATCTCAGGGATGCCCTCTCTCAGGGACAAGATGAACCAGTCATCCCCGTGTTTGGTGTCGCCGTAGAAAACTGCACCTTCTGGGTCAAACGTCCGGAACTCGAAGGTCGACTTGATACTGCAACAGAATAGAACAGAATAGACAGAATAGACTTCTTTTCACGAGGAGGCTGGTCCATAGAGGATAAGAAAGATGATCCTCACCATTTTTTAAGCGTTTTTCTTAAAAAGCAGGTTGTTTTAGACTTTAATACAGTAGATCTGATAGCCACACATTTTTGGGCCATAGTCTTTTACCCCACTATTTAAGGAGACTTGTCCTCCTCAACTATCTGAGCCTCCAGCCTCCACTGCTTGTACTGATATAGTTGTGATGCTCAAAGATTTAGAGAGATACATTAATCAATAATTAAACTAGAGATGCATTAATCCACCCCACCGTCCCACCGGTGGATCCATCATTGCAAGCACATGTTGTGTGGCCAAGCGTTGCTCAAGCCCACAGAACTTTATTTCAAATTCTAGTCAAGATCCCAAGGTTTCTAAAGATACCAAATATGTAATTTTTTTCTATTTGATGTAATGGTGCAGCCATAAAAAATGCCATCTTGAATATTTGAATATTGCACTCAATATAAGCAGCTATAGCTTCAGTGAAGCGTTGGAACGAGCAGATACAGAAAATGTATGTGAAATTGTCGTACAGTATGGAAAAAAAATATTTTGAAGCTATTTAAGGGGAAATTTAAGGGGAAAATCACAGTTCAAGAGGTTATTGGGTCTTGTTTGAATTCTCCAAAAATGCAGTGAGCCTTCCCTTGCCTCCTTGGTCACAGATTTCACACCACAGTGTCTGGAGTGACCAGTCACCGTCGAGCTGATGCGGTGGCTCTCTGCTGGGACGGCTGCCGTACCTTTGGAGCTCACTGAGGTTGGCTGTCGTCTGGATCAGCGGCTTCCAGATGTCTCTCTGCTGGCCGAGGTACACCGGACCCCGGCCTGAGACTTCTTTCTGGAGGACACAAGTTTCATTAGGCTTAAATCATTAATTCACTTCCTTATTCTGCACTCCTCACATTCACCAAACCTTGCTTTTGTATTTTCTTGTTGGATATCTTGATTGACGAGAGTTTGAAAGCCACAGAAATTGAGCGATGAGTTATGACAAAGAAGTGCAAAATCAATGATGATTCACTGACAAAAAGAATCACAAGGCATCCACCCACTGTATATCCACTTACACTGAGCAATGTCAAACTTTCTGGGAAAACCAATCAATTCAGTAGAAAGAGTGATGGGTTATAACCAAACGTGGGTGAAGCGTGTTAAGCCGTGTTGTGGTCAATGTGTTGACTTCTCCTCCCACAGACTGAGCAAAGTCCTGCTGTGCTGGCTTGGGTTTCATGTACAAGACTAAGCAGGTCTTTGAATTTACATCTGCGCTGCTGTACATCAGCTGAATGAGTTTGTTAATGGCTCATGTTAGACTTTCACACTGCAATCCATGTTTCCTGTCTATTGTCACTGTTCTGTCTCAAAATCTTATAAAATACAGAATGACTACAGAGCATGGTTTGCACAAAAAATCTTAGATCACCATGCCCATCCTCACATTGTTAAGAAATAGTGGCTCAGGTGCCCTTTTCCTAATTTTATAGCAGAGCAAAAACAAAATAAACGATTGCATCTTTTTTATTCAAAACATAGCGTAGGAACTATTCCTGCTTTTACAGAGATTAAGGTTCAGGAAACTGATAATGCTATAAAAAGTTACTGAATGCGGTTACGCCCTCTACGCATCACATTTAATCTAGGGTTTTCACTTGAGTCTTTTGTTTAATTTTGTCTATGGTTACAGATGTGTTCTTTTCACCAACAGACAGAGCTCAGCAAGGGCTTTCCAATGATATATAATACATATTTTGGGCCACAATAAGTACAACCACACACATTATGATCCTTGCATGGCATGTGAACGTACCTTACCCCGTCCGTTCTCTTGCCCCTCGGCTCCCCATCCCAGCAGAGCGAGGCTCACAGCGAGCAGCAGTCCACCTGTCATTGTTTTCCACTTCACGCCCCGGTGTGCGGTCTCCTGAGCCTTAGGGTGGTCCGCTCACTCCGAACTGGCCTGGGATACAGGTGGCGGGACGAGCTCAGGGGGAGTCAGCACCAGACAGTGGAGTACAGTGGCGTGAGCTGGTGCACTGTCCTGGGGTCCAGGGAGCAGAGGGCAAACAGGCAGTGGTCAGTGACATGGGTTATTGATCCCCAGGAGGGAGTGTTTGATCTGAGTTTTGACTGTCCGGATGTTTGCGAAAATGTGGGTGAAAGAAATTGAGTGGGCAGCAGGAGGTAAAAAAAAGAAAAAAGAAAGATAGCTTAACAAAGAGAGGATAGAGAAAGGAAGATGTGATATCAATAAGGGGCTGTTATTTAAGAAGCCAACTTAATTAGGAATTCAACATACAAAATCAATTTCTTTTGTATTTCCTTCAGACTGTAGATATCCTCTGCCTTTGTGGTGATAGTAGCATGGACAGGACTGCGGCCGGGTGAGTGACCTTAGCCAAACCACTGATGTGTGTTTACCCATTACACAGGAACCTTGACTGGCCGCTGCAAGCTATGACTCAGTGTGTCTGTGTGTGTTGCAGAGTGGAGTGAGAGAGAGAGGGAGAGAGAGAGAGAGAGAGAGAGAGAAGATGAGAGGGGAATTATGCTTCAAGGCACACAACTCTTTATTCTTTTCTGCTGGCAGCATTCCTATGATACAATCTCCTTCCAGGAAGGATATGGTAATGCTGGGAAAAGTGCAACACACACACACACACACACAGACACACACACCCACACACAGAAAACAGAAATGAACAATCAGTAAACAATCTGTGATTCAGCTGTTGATGGAGCATTTGAAGTTAGCCTGTTAGCCGTTGTGTTGCACCAAAATGTACAATCTTCCTTATTTATATGCAACATCCAAAGATTTTCCATGCCATTTGAAGTATCTAATGAAGTTCTACTCTCACATTAGAGGTGTATTCCCCAATGCTTCGTTACGCCGAAAGACTGAATTTATAGCAGGAAAGCAATGCTCACACTTGGACTTTGTGAAGAAACAAAATTCACAACCATCCCCAAGGCCACAAATGCATCATTTTCTTACGCTCGACATTGTAAGAAAATGTCCATGATTTTGGGACATTATCTCCATTTCCGAGACGCTCCTTAATTCAAGTCTGGGACATTGATAATAAAATCATCCCTGACATCATGGCATATTTTTGGGAGTTCAAAGATGAGTGAGTCACCAAGCCGACTGTTCCCATTTGAGCCACTGAGTGTCACTAGTGGGAAGGTGTTCATACAGAACGTTTTCAAAGACTGTTAGAATTCAGCTCCTCATTCAGCCACAAGCTGGGTGTAATCAACCCCTTGGTTTATACCTCAGCAACCCTGTTAGAAATTTAACCCTATAATACATCTCTTCCGGGACATGACATATTTTTTTACAAATATAGAAAAAAAAAACGCTAATGCTTGAATACGACTTAAAGGTACACACCATGGAGTGAAGGGAGCGCTCAAAGATCGGGGTAACATTCACGAGAGGAAACAGAAGAGATTAATACTGAAGGCACAGTGTCAATACCAAACAATGGACCACATGCTTAAAAATGGCAGCCTCCTACTTTAATGACATCACACCTCCCATAGTGGGAGCTTTTGTTAGGGCCAACAACTTGGAGCCAGTAAGGAAAAAGGTGATTTTGTTGAACCCCTGATGAGCAAACTGGAAACGGACTGACATTGTTTACATGAATATTACTTACCAGCCTTTGAGTGAAATGTGATGTAATATGGATGAAATGATAGATTAAATATGTGATATTTTATGAATTATCTTTTCCCTTGTCCTCCTCCTATAGGTCAGAGGTCAGGTTCAGCTACAGACCAGCTGGTAGGGATTGGGTGTGTTAATCACCTCAGCAGGGTGCGGATGGTTGCCGACGGGACTTGACCCCTGGTCCTCTAACCTCTAGGCCTCCCTGCTGTCCCTCTTTGATACACCTTGCCTAAAGGGAGGGCTTTCTCGCCAGGACAAGCCCACAGTGCAAATTCATCCACAAGTCATTCTACTTTCGCCAATTCACAAAATGTTCAACAACGCACATTTCACTAGAGAACGCACAGGGAGGATCAAATGATGCAAAACCAGGCAGCCACCAACTTTAAGCACATGGTTCATATTAAGTGCTCTGGATCAGCTTATAATCTATAATAAAGACATCATTTAAAAAAAAAACATGAGACCAGACTAGAGCACATTCTGTTGGGTCATCAGGTTAATACTTTATTTTGTTTGATTGCAGCAAAGAGAAAGAAAGGGAGACGGAAACAAGAGGAGAGAGAGAACAAGAAGAGTGTTGGAAAAGGAGACTACAGACTTTGGGAGAGCTGTGGCTACAAGCCTTTGTATCAAATCTAAAGACAAAGTCATCAGGCAACATTAAAACATCTTTTAAAAATAACATTAACATATTTTGTGGGCTCTATATGGCACAGTATTACCCTAGACATGTACACAATACCAAAACAGTTTAGCCACACCCCTACATCTATGACCAGCTTCATAGCAAACTAAGCCATGAGATCTATCTCCAGATCATATTTGTCATTTTTCAAGAAATCGTTCATTTACTATTCAAATTTCTTATGCCATAACAAGGCACCTTAACAGTTGAAATCTGGCAGATCCACATCTCACTATAGATAATTATAATTTAAATATCAAAGCAGAGGCACATTCATTTAAACTAAAACATACAGTAAATAGTTGTATATTACCACCAGATTCCAGTCCAGTCACTACAATACGTCAATTTGCATGCTTTTGGTCTGTATGATAACCGTGACGGCAAACTATGGCATAAGAAATGGTCCAAAAACACAAACATGTCCATCTACAGGAATGGCTTCAGATAGTGTAGTTTGGAGACAGCAAGGCTTGGCTAGAGAGGTTTACACTGGAACTAACCCACTGAAAAATGTCAACAAAAAAAAAAAAAAAACAGGCGGCCCATATACTGCCAAGGGATATGCTGCTTAGGCAGATTTATTTTGGTTTTCTTATTCACGCAGAGTCACTCGCTCTCTTACACAAAACACGTACACACACGGCACACACACGCAAAAGGCTTGTAACCACACCCAAGGGGATGCTTGTGCGCCCCTGCAGTTGGTCACGCTGTGTTTTCACACTCCTGCCTGAACCAAACAGCGCCCCGGTACCATCGCACACACACATGCACACACACTGACACACGTGTGCTTCACTCAGACGTGGTGCAGTGTGTGAGTGTGTGCTTGAGGGAGGAGGGAGAACTGAACAGCTCCTAGATAGTGATTGTGAGAAATAAATGTGGCAGCTAGTATTGTGGAACCTTTTATCCAAACTCCGCTCTATAATGAGTAAAATAAAGGACTACAGAGATATGGAAGGTTGAGAAGCCAAAAATACAAAAGGAAAAAGAAACAAAAGCTGTGCGCACAATGCCAGATTTTCTGAGGATATAAACTGTTAGGAAGCAAGTGTTGCTCATGCTTTGTGGATACAGAACCCAAGTTTATTGACATGTTCCTAGGACTACTGTATATATGCATACCAGACGTTATACGGTTCTTTAACAGGTTATTGTGTCAAAAAACAAAAGAACTGAAACCAATCTACCATTAATGCAGTTGTACTTCATTAACCTCATGACTAAATTTACATTCATATTTTTAAGTGTACTCAAATCCCCCCTTTTCACTGAAGCCACTTCCAACTGGTAAAAGGGGGCTAAACAACATAAACAACAACATATTGTAACAAAACAAACAAACAAAAACATATAGAGATAACATTACACATAACAAAAAAAGGCCCAGGGGGGCATCCGGGGAGTTTCGGCCACTACTTTGGCTGCTTAGCTCAGCCTTATCCTAGCTCTTAGCAAATGACGCAGGGCAGAAAAGAAGGAAATAGTTCAGACTCTTTCCAATGCCCCCTCAGTCGGGGAGTAGGACAGAAAGTTTTTGTCCACAAAGTCCTTTCTGTAGGGGCTTCTGACTCAGATTCCTGCCTTTCTGTGCCCATCTATTTCTTTCCCTGTCCAGAAATAACTCTATACCCTGAATCCATTTTTCTTTTTCCTTCCTTACTCTCGCTTTCTTCTTCCTGGCCTAGGAAATGGAGTGTGCCTTTGGAAGAGGAAAAAAAGGCTACTGAAGATGAAGGCTGACTGATTTTTATTCTTTTCTCTTTTTTTTACGTGAAGGACATGAGATGAAAACCGGAAGTGCAATGGTCTACGAGCCTAAGATTCTTACCCAGTGGCCAGCTACATATCCAAAGCAGCTACAAGTGTCGACATTATCCCCTTTAAGTGACCACTACTTTTCTATTGTGCACATAAGGTAAAAACTACGGTGAACGCTATGCAGATCCTACAGAGCATCATCTGGCCACACGGTCAGATGATCTGTCATTGTCATAGACTCACGTCCAGCCATAGCATTGACTTCTTAATGATTTGGATATGAGGAATCACTTCTAAATGCACTTCTACGCACTGACCTACAGTAGCTAGTCCAACTAGAGTAGGAATGCTGTGTGCGCCTCAGAACCACATGGAATGATCAGCGCTTCGGTGGCATACTCTAGCCATTCATGCACATACTCCATCACACGCACACAGCATACACACACGCACACATATATGCATACATACTCACCCACACACACTAATACCTGCATAAGCCCACTTCTGCATGCACAAATCCTTACATACTGTGCATGTACATGCTCATATATAACTTTCACGGATAGTTTGACAACGGAATACATCAGTATCCTCATTCACTCACACCCATACAAACACACACACACACACACACACACACACACACACAAGGTTTGTGTTGTTTAATGCTCTACCTCCAACTGTGTCGAGTAAGGACTCTTCTGTCTCATCCCTTATCCTTGCCCACACAAGCCTTCCCAGAAGAGCGTTTATCCTCATTATGCAGTCACTATAAAGGGAAGCAGACTGAACTAATTTTTCACACAACACACACCCTGTTAGCAGTTCTTATTCTTATATTATAGATAATATCATAATGAGTCAGAGAGGAAGATTAATCAAGCTCTAGAACTACAACACACTACAGCAAGACAGGAGAAACACGGAGAAAGGTGAACAGGAGGAAAGAGAGGGGAGTAATGACACGTCACTGTAAATATCTGCCTCTCCTCCCCGTTTCTTTGCTTCTTCTCCTCCCTTCACCCCTACTCCTGATTTCATGCCTAGCTCTGATCTCTACTGAACAAAAGAGAGGCAGGGGTGCTGTGCGAGTGTACTCAGTAACCCAGCGAGCACGCACCCCTCCCCCTCCCCCATCCTCAACAGGCCAGGCCGTCCCCTTTGAAATATATTCCTTAGTTATAGTGCGTTTGTGTCCTACGGTTTGCCGCTGCTGCTGTCCCGGTGCTTCTTGCCACTGCCACTGCTGCTGCTGTAGAGGCTGGGATTGGCCACAAGGGGGTGAGGCGCTGCGCCCATATAGGGCCCAGCAGTGGCTGCGTAATTGAAGATAGCAGGGAGGAAGGGCAGTGGCTCCACCTTGTCCCCCCCAGGTGCCATCATGTTCAGAGCCACAGGAAGAGCGGCCAGGTTATAGGGGTAGGCCAGCAGCTGGGGCCCGTAGAGCAGCTGGTAGGGGTCCGGGTAGAAGGGCAGCTTGGCCAGGTCCCCGCCGTTAGGGACAATCACCTTCCCCAGCGGTCCGAAGGGAAGAGCTCCAGCAGGATAGGAGGACATGAGCAGGTTCTCCTCCTGCTTCTTGCCCGAGCGGTAGCCGCTCGGTACAATAAGGGGTAAGGGGAAATCCTGGGCGGGGTAGCCCACTGAGGCGGCCTCCCCCTGTTGGGAGTCTCTGGAAGATGTGGTGTCCTGGTGCTCAGGCTCAGGTGGCGGGGGGGCTCGGGGGAGAAGCAGGGCATGGGCAGACGGGCGGTCGCCGGCACCAGCTGCTCCAGTGGGCAGCGTGAGCCTGTCGAGGCCTTGCGAGGTGTGGTGAGCATGGCGAGTGACTTGAGCTAAGAGTCCAATAGCGTTGGGGGACCGGCAGGGGGACTTGGGAGTGTGCCGGGGCAAGGAGGGTCCATTTATAGTGGTTTGAATGGGGATGTGCTGGGGGGACGGCGCAGGGCTCAGGGGCTCCTCTTTAGGGACCAAGAGAGCGACCCCCTCCTCTGGGAGGTGGGCAGCTCTGCTCATTTGCTGGAGCCTCTCTGTCTCCATTTCTCTCTCTTTCTCCATTTGTTTCTCTCTCTCCCTCTCCCTCTCTCTTTCTCTCTGTCTCTCCATCTCCCTCTCTTTCTCTATCTGCCTCTCCATCTCCCTCTCTCTGGCTAGTATAGAGGACATGGTCAGGTCTTGTGCTTCGTTCGGAGAGGGGCTCCTGGACAGGGATGGGACTCTGAGATCTTGGACCAAAGGTGGCTCCTCGTAACCCGCATGTAGAAACATACCATTCCCACCCTGCCTCTCTCTATCCATAATGACCCCTTCCCGTTTCATGAATCCCACCTCAGAGCTGGGAGCTGTTGTCATGGAAACAGGAGGAGCAGCAGTGGTTATTCTGGTCTGTGAGGTCATGGGCACATTTGGAGAGGTGTTGGTGGGTGCCATGAGGTGCGCGGGGCTGGGTATTCTGTGGATCTGGCTCTCTAGGTTCTTCTTCCTGGGTGTGCGGTAGTCCAGACATTCAGATCCGTTCATGACTAGCACACTCTGGAGAGTAGAGGGTGTGACAGGCGTGGGAGGCGTGAATTCGGGTTTGGGGGGCGTGAGTTTAACCGGGCTATCTAATGGAGGGTTTATGATTTGTGGGCTGGGTTCTCTCTCAGGAGCTGCAGGTTTGAGTTCTGTCAGTTCAGGTTTGTCATAGGATTCTGCTATCTGTTGTTCATCTTTCAGTTCGCTGAGATGGCTTTCACGCTGCTGTGATGCTAAACAGTCACCGCTACTGGATGGGTCAGGCGTTGAATAGCTGATAACCGAAACAGACAGAGCAGTGGGAACCTGTGCCTTTTCAGTCTCTAGGTCTCTACTAACAGTGTTAACCATTGTCTCTGCTGCTTTTGGCTCTGAGTCTCTGTCGTCCTTCTCTCTCTCTGGGGAACTGCTTAACTCATGGCGCCGGATATGGCGGGTTAGCGCTGAGGATGTCTTGCACACCTTATGACACTGTGGACAGGTGTGCCGTGCTAACGCTCTCCTGCTTAGGCGACTTGGACTGGAACTCCTCCTCACTACTGCGCCTACCCCTCCCTCTTTTTCCTCTTCATACTTTGCCGTCTCTGACACGGCTCTGACCCCAACCCCTTCACCTCGTTCGTTAAGTCCCACTTTAGGGGGCACAGGGGACGCTTCGGTAGGCTTGGGATGCTGGGCTCTCTGGTGATCCTCCAACTTGTCCCTTGAGGGGAAAGTGGCACGGCAGAAGAGGCAGACAAACTCAAGCAGATGGCTCAACTCATGTTTGTCTCGCTTCCTGGGGCTAGAGAACCAGCGGCCACATGTACCACACTCTGCTGCATTCCCATTAGTCCAAGGCCGCCTCTTTATTCCCATAGGAGCCGCTGAGGTAGACAGAGGAGGCTTTGGAGAGTGCAGAGGAGGGGTGGAAGCCTCAGGACAAGCTTCCTCAACCTGTTCCTCCGCCTCTTTGTTTTTCTCCTTCGAAGGGACAGAGGGATAATCTTTAATTTTTCCCTCTTCCTTCTCCGTGTTACTTTTTGACATTTTTTCAGCCTCCGCTACCTCCTCCTCATCACCTCCCACCTCTTCCAGGCCTAGCTCCTCCATCTTTCCATCCCCATCCTCATCCTCATCTTGTGTTATATCTGTCTCCTTGTTCACATGGTTTTTAAGCCTTTCTGCCCTCCTCATCAGCCGGAGGGAGCGTTTGTATTTCAGCTTCCTCTGCCAGCTCTTGGCCCTCTGGAGATGAGCTTGGGCCTTTCTCTTGGGCTTGTAGGAGTAGTAAGGCCGCCATAAATTGTCCTCCATGTCGTGGTCACTGTCCCCTTGCTCACGCACCTCTTGACGAAAGTAGTACTCCCTCACTTCATCGGGGGATTTGGAAATCTTTTTCCTGACCTCCTCCTCACAGCCTCCTCCTGTCCTCTCCTCCTCAGCTCCCAGGCTGGCTCTGCGGTGAACACGGTGCTTGTGGTGATGGTGGTGGGAGTGAGAGTGGCGGGGCTCCTTGGCGTCCCGCACAGATGACGTTTCACTCCGCTTGGTTTTTGGAGGAGAGTGGCTCTTGTCTCTCCTGAGGTCTGTCTCAGAGATGCTGCGCTTGACAATGGCCTCCTCGCCGATACGTACAGTAATCTGGCACAGCGGCCCTGCCCCTTTCACCTGTGACCCTCCAGATGCTGACAACTGCTTTGCGTTAGACATGTCACTCTTGCTGTGGGACTTGCGGGATTTGTGATAAGATCTGCCTGTCTCTGCATCCTGTCTGCCCCTTGAGCCCTCCTCTGTGATGTCTGAACTGTCTCTGGACCTCTTTCTATGGCTGTCTGCATTCTCCCTTTGCTTTTTGATTGGCCTGGGACTGGCCTTGTGGGATGTCTGACTGTCGCTGCTTTCAGGGGAGGAGCTGTTCAGTGGGCTTTTGCCACTCCCAGAGGTGACCTGGTTGCTATGAACAATGACAGAGGATGACACTGCTGTTCCATGAACTATGACGGAGGGTTTTGTATGGCCATACGTTATCACAGAAGACATGCTTGTTTCTGTGCCTCTACCGGTCTTGGGAGTTTTGGTTTTGCTATTACTAGACATTTTGAAGCTGCCACTGCCTCTTCCCTGCTCTAGCTCTAAGGCCTCACTCTCATGTTTTCTCACTTGGGGCATGTCTGTTTGGGGGAGGGGCGCTAATGTGGAGAGGTCCCTGTGCTCCACAGCCATAGAAACAGGGAAGCCATCAGGGAAGGCATCTGGGTCAGGCTTCATACTCTGAGGGTGGGCCCCACTGATGAGGCTCTGGAGGTCTCCAGGGCCCAGAGCGCAGTCCAGGCCCAGGGGCAGGGGAAGGGAGGATGGTTCAGTTGGTGGCAGAAGCAGGCCGTTGGGCAAACCATCACTGTAGGTCTTGTAGGGTCTCTTCTGGGAGCGCATGGGGAGAAGGCGATAGAGCTTAAGGGCATTAACTTTCTGCTTGTAGCCACCGTTGGCTGTCTTTTCGCTGGAGATGAGGCTGGGGTTAATGCCGTGGATGGTCTTCTGGTGTGTTTTGAGATTGTAGTAGGTGGCGAAGGCATCCCAGCAGAAGATGCACTGGTAGCGACGCTCCCCTGTGTGCCACACCTCATGCTTTGTGCGGTACTCAGCCAGGGCAAAGACTTTGTCGCAAAAATGACACGGATATTTGCGGCGCCATGAATGCACATTGGAGTGACGCTTGAGGCTGGATAGCGTCATGTAAGACCGCTCGCACACAGAGCAGAAGTAAATGACAGTGCCATCTACCACCTTCACAAAATGGTTCTCATCGCCCCCCAGCAGCTCAGCGGCTGCTGCATCATCGCCTTGGATACGGGCCAGGAGACTCCGCGCTTTCTTCCCTGGCCGTGCCTTACTGCTGTCTATAGCTCCTGCACTTCCCACAATCACTCCCCCTTCCACTCTCACCTCACCCTCCTCCAGCGGCTCCTCCTTCGGCTGGACAGTGAGCGAGGGAGGCCCCAGGCTGTTGGAGGGTAGGCCTGAAGCCCTGCAACACGCCTCGTGGGACTGCAGTCTCTTGCTGTGGATGAAGGCTTTGCCACAATAACGGCAGCTGAGGGCCCGGCTGCCGCGGTGCAGCCGCATGTGGACCGTTAGCGAGGAGGCCGAGCTGAAGAGCCGGTGGCACACTCCGCAGATCAGCTCGGGCTTCAGGCCATCAGTGGGGGGGAAGGAGGACGGGTGGGGGGGAGCGGTGAGAGCCTCAGAGGGGGGAGGAGGAGGAGGTGGTAGCGGGGGAGGGAGGTGGAGGGTGGGAGGATGAAGATTTGGTCCATGAGGGCTTCCCACCTTCCCACCTGGTCTTCCTGTTATTTTCTCTTTCCTCTCTGTGTGTGTGTCCCCGCCTCTCTGGCTCTGATAGGCTGAAGTGCCCAGGTTGAAGAGGATCTGGGCGGTCTGAGAGGGTGAGGCCGTTCCGTTGGCCGCCCTGTGTCTCTCACCCCACCCATCCCCTCCGTAACAGCCCCCTACAGACCCGCTGGAGGACCTCGGGGGAAACCTGTTGAACTGAGTCTCTGGATTGACTTTGGAGCACTTCAGAGGAGAGGGGGATTTTATATCTTTCCTGATAAGCGCATTAACAGTCATGGGAGATGAGGAGGAGGAGGGCGAAGAGGACGGAGAGCTCTCGTGCCTGGGGGGCTTAAAAGGTCTGTGCTTTACGTCCATGGTAGCATCCAGTTTCCACAGCGACCCCTCGTCCGAGCCCTTGGAGGACGGCCGCCGTCGGTGGGGGGAAGGGGAGGACGAGGAGGAGCTGCGACAGTGGTTTGGAGAGGTCAGAGAGGCAGGCAGGGGGGCGGCGCTAAGTGGGAAGGTTAGGGTGATTTTATCATTCTTAGGCCCATCAGCCATGTCCTCCAGCCTGTCCCCCATTGCAGCTTCTCCGCGGCCTCCGTGCCTTTTACCCTTCATCTCCAGCTGCTCAGCCTCCCCTTCCTCCTCCTCTGCTTCAGGCTGAGAGGCCACTCCAAGACAACGGCTCGGCTCGTGTAGTCCTCCGACCCCGCTGGAGCCGCAGCGGGTGGGGCAGAAGTTGTCAGTCAGGTGGAACGGTGATAGTAGGCCAGAAGAGGAGGCCTGCGCTGAGTGAAGGGTGTCTAGAGCCACTACCGTCAGTGGCAGGGAAGACAGGGGTGACGACCGCTGACTCCGGTGGCACGTGGCGTCCTTGGTTGTGATGTGTGCGAGGTCGCAGAGTGGAGCGTGCCCAGCGGCCAGGTGCTGTTCACTCAGACGTGACTGAAGGAGGCCCGCACGGAGGGGGTCCCACACCTTCTCACCGGACACCATGACCAGCCCCCGAAATCTGAAAGACAAATCAGAAAGAAGGTATTAGCATTATAAACAGCCCAAGATGAACGCAAAACATGCAAATTCACACGGCATAAAGCAGAGAAATGACAGTATACCGAGAGCTTTTGCGATAGCAGTCATGGCGCTTACGGAACACTTTTGAGAACGGCAAAGAAACCCAAATGCCCCAGCAATGCTGAGCTCCAACAGCTCAGCCAGGAATGGTGAGTGAGAGGAGGGAGCGGGTAGGGGGAAGGAATGAATCTGCGGCAGTGCTGGTTTAGATTTCAGCGTGCCACAGCCAAGCCTTCAGAAAGGCATTCCAGAGATCCATCTCTCTCGGCTGTGACACAACATTCCCTTTGCCTAATTGGAAGGCATTCAGATTTAATCAAGATTCCCTCAGAATAGAGTGTTGACTTGCATCCATGGCCTTGGCGCACATAAAAATAGTCCCACTCTCTTGCTCTTTAAGCAGACTAAAGGAAAGGGGTGGCTGTGATCACTGCCTTGTTAGCCATTCCTGGCAGTGGCTAGTATCTGCCGGGCATGACTCTAACCATTTATTTGTGAAGGCAAGGGCGGGAGGGAAGGAAAGAGGGGGAGAGGAGAAGGGAGGGAGAGTGCATGCGTGTGTGCGGAGAAGGGGTGTTTTTCCGCCCTCTGCATCCGGTACAATCTCAGCTAAGCTCGAGAGGATGAGCGACGGGCACTTCCCATTTCCATTCTAATACAACCGCCATGGTGGCGGATACAGTCCTCCTGCAAATTCTTCATGCATAAGCTAGCTGCAGATTCGCCTGCGATAGGCAATTTATTGTTATTACTTATTTAAAATGGGAGCATGTGGTGGGGTCTGCAGACTGGGGAGGGAAATGGAGACAGTATAAGGCCATAATGATGCGACGAGAAGAAAAATCCTCAGTCATGCTTTTCTGCCTGCGTTTTCAAGCAGCAAAGCAGCCAGGAAGGCAGGCCGCTGTAAAATTCCACAGGCAGCCCTGAACAGGCAGAAACTAGGTCAGCACTGTTATTGCAGAGGGAAGAGGAGGGAGAGAGAGAGAGAGAGAGAGAGAGAGAGAGAGGGTAGGGAGAGCGAAAGGGTGATAGAAAAAGGGAGAGAGAGAAAGAGAGTGAGGGTTAGTGAGAGAGCAAGAGACAGAGAGAGAGAGAGAGAGAGAGGAGAAAGGAGGGGTTTGAAACAGGAACAGTCAGACACACTGCACTGTCAGACAGACAGGAGCCCAGGCAAACACGCACACACACATACACACACACACACACAAACACACAGACAAACACACAAACATGCACACACACACACACACACACACACACACACACACACACACAAACATGCATGCGAACAGACATGCAAACAGACATGCACACACAAACTGGCATGCACACAACACTGTACGTTCTCCCATACATGCCTATGGGCAAGACACACAGGCATAAACAAACTAGTTTTACATGGATGGGCCGGCTTGTAAATGACATGCAAAACAAAAGGGTGAATCCAAGTGCAACACGCCACAGCGACTGAGGGCACAGGTGGAACGAACTATAGACAGATTGAAAACAAAAGTGTATATTAATGTATTTAGTAAAGGCAATGGCACATATTGTATGTTGTATTGGGACAACAAACCATGTCATGCCTTTTTATGACTATCTATGGTTATTAAGGGCTAAAAACAACAATGCACACTTTTTTCTGACCAGGCTTGCACTATTTTGTGGACGTGCATTGAAATAGGCCTTCGCTGTCACTCTCACATTTACTGAGCGATAGATGTTGTGCAGGAAATCCCTTATGTCAAGCGCCAGCCTGCTACAAGTGGGCGGACACATTGAGAGACGGTGCTAGGGCTAAAAATGTCACCATTTCATCTGATGCTTGCGCCGCGGACAGGAAAATGCGTATGACGCCCCCTCGCTCTTTTTCTTCATCTCCCTGTGACGCACACAGCCTCTCCACAAGCACAGCCTGCACGACACTGGCCGACCGTGACAGGCAGCTTTAAATACGCTTTAAATATGCTTAAACGTACACAGACAGAAATGTGTACTCAGACGCATAGGACACGCATGAAAGCACTGTCATCACTCTTATTCGTAGAGACGTGTGGATACACAGATAACACACACAAACACACAAACGCACACACAACCTTCCCTATCACACGCAGACACACAAACAAACGTGACCCTCAAAGTGGCAAGAACCCTAAAGCAAAATCAAAACAAAGAGCAACCCTGTCCCCACGCCTCTCTGCAACAGGATGCTCTGCGCAAACAAACATGTTAGTCGGCCTGAGAACTGTTCATCTATTTACGCTTGCGGCACTACAAAACCGCATAGCAAGAACAGGTGCTCAGCTGGTGCAGGAAAAATGACTAACTAGTCTCACATAAATGAAAAAACACATTACACCAAACGCATTGCCTTACATATAATCGCCGAGGCTCTACGGTGGCAGTCAGTGGCAAACGCGCTGGGGCAGAGGCATACTTTCTGCGATGCACTGATTAAATTTGTACTTCTTCGCTTCAATGTTAAATCTTGAGAAGTAGCTCAAACTTGCAGATTAGTCCCCCACTTTCAGCTCAGTAGAAGTTTTGAAACCAATTAAGTTCAAGGAAATTAGAGTGCCGTTTGTCTCAAAACCCCTAACATGAACTAACCGCTTGAATTGTGTGACCAATCCAGATCAGCAGACATCTTAGTATTTTACTTTGAGATACTCCGCCTCTTGCATCTGAAAAAAAGATGACTTTATGACCTTGAAGACCCTGAGCAAGTATTCCATTGAATTCAATGGGAAAATCAGTCATGAGGAATATCACTGCTAAAGTGGCCTTGCATAACTTTAGGCACGGTGGCAGCATGGCAAAGGTTTTTGGCAGGTACGCCAGCTCAAGGCCTGGACATTGAACCAGCCACAGAGCAATCTGTTTATTCCACACTGAAACTAGTATGTGTGCTGACAGACAAACAACCATTAAGATTCATCTTACAGTAAAGGAAGACCTTATGAATCTAGTGGCACTAATGGGTCATAAATGTCACACAGTTATTAGTTACCAAAAAGCACATGCAACCAAAAATGAACTTTATTTGGTTCTGAAGTAACTTAAATTTTAGCAATTTGGTCCAATACCTATGCTCACTGGGGATTAAAGGTCTGATCACAGCAACTGACAACTTTAATGCTGGTTAAGTGCCACTAAATTTGCTTTTACATTTCAAAGTGAATGTAAATAGCTGACAACCGGTACTTTTGCCTCATTTTCATCTTTCTAGCTGAACTATAAGTTTCGTCAGAATACAGCTAACACGATCAAGTCGACTCCGTTTTGCCGATACTCTCGCCATTAACTGTATCTTTAGCTGTGATGTATGGTCATTATGTCAGTGTGTGTGTGTGTGTGTGTGTGTGTGTGTGTGTGTGTGTGCGTGAGTGTGTGGGGCCATGAGGGAGTGCCTGCAAGGCGGAATGTGGGGGGCCTCGGTGTTCCAGCCGGTGAGCCAGCGGCGAGGAGCATGTGGGAAGAGGAAGGTGTCGGTTGGGCTTTCTCCCCAGTGAGGGGCAGCCAGAGGGGCCCAACCATTAGAGCAGCAGTTGGTCTGTGAAGAGGAGGGTGTGTGTGTGTGTGTGTGTGTGTGTGAGGAGTGTGTGTATGTGTGAGGGTGTGTGTGGGTGGGGTGGGGGGGCATCGTTAGCAAGAAGGGGTACTGAACTCTCCACAACCCCCCGGCCAAGAGAGCATGGTAGAGCCAGCCAGATGGGATAGAAGGAGGGAGAGAGGAGGAGGAGGAGGAAAGGGGAAGGGAAGTTGGTATGGGGTGGGGAGTGGTTGAGGAGAAGGGTAAAGGGAGACTGGAGGTGGTAGTGGTGGTGGGGTGGGGAGGGAGGGGGGTAACTTCAAACACATCTCTTCCATGTTCAGATTTCATGGTTTCCTTGTCTTTCAGATCCCACTCAGCGTGACTGACTGCATGCCCTCGTTCCTCCCCCTCCCCAAGCGTAAACTGTGGTATCGCGGTGATTTCGCATGCCACTCCACGCACCAGCAGACCTGCCCATGTCTAAAACGCCATATACTCTCCACGGTCTGTTAGCTCTCAACCCAGCACGTAATTCCCATAATTCTGCCCACTGTAACAGAATCATGGGAAGCATTAGGAGAGAGTAAGGCCAAAACAGTACCCCAGGAGAGCAGTAACACTACACCAGTGACCTTTTTGAGGTAATTTCCCCAAAATCATTTTCAATTTCACGCACAGTCCCTCTTGAAGGTGCAGTGAAAGCCCCTTTGGAGTTTTCGGTGTAAAACAACTGAAAAGCATTTTAGTGTTAGCAAGGTTTAGCCGGAGCCACATGTTACCACGGTCAGCATATACTGTAACTGTTAGGATGGCAGTTCAGATCAAATGAAGCGCTGCACCAGTTTCACAAGTGCAACAATACAGTGGCACGTCAACATCCAATAAGTTCATGTCAGATTTTTAAAAACAGCATAATGTAAACAAAGCTATCAGCCAGGTCTTGCACTCCATGACACTTGCACATCGGCGCTTATGTGTCCAGGTTAGGAAAAGGCCCAACGGTAAATACGGCAGGTTAGCTTCATCTAATGTTGTTTGACATCATGTGCGGCCAAAACACAAACAACCAAACTGAAAAGCCTGACTCCTCATCAGCACCTTCAACCGTGCGACATCACAGAGCAGAGAGAAACCACACTTCTCATCACCTGACCTATGACCCCTACACCCCTGTGGCATTGTGGATCATATTTTCCATACATTGAGCGCCGGGGCTTGGGTCGGCATCCATGGAAACCAGGAATGTGGAATAGTTGGCTGCAGACGCTCTGTTGTTTTGGAAAAAGTAGGGCTTAGGGCAGCAACAACAGGGCTGGTGACATCAAAATGCCCTCTGCTGCTCTATGAGAGACAACCCCCAACAAAACAACAGACTGGTAGGCTATACGGTAAAATGGAGGACACACTGGGCTGGCCCACAACGGAAATAAGAGACGGGATGGCTCGGTAGAATTAGAGATGTTTACCATAGCCTAGATGCAAGTTTTTCTCCAAACTCTTCCTCCCTCTTATCTTGTTAGTAAGTTGATGGACAGGGGTGGCAGATCGGCCCACCATGGCAAGACAAGGTTTCCCCCAACAACAAAGCCCACATCATGTTTAACGGCTGTTCTGACGTGTGCCGGCGGCACCCCCCCCACCCACCCCCCCGTCTGGGGTGAATCACAGGGACGCAAGAGGCTTCGATAAATTAAAAGTTTCATCACAATCTCGAAACGAGTCATCGCTCCTGAAAAAGAACTGCGTGGTGCGCCAGCGACAGAGGGGAGGATGAGGGAGACAAGGCCTCTTATTGGCACACACACACACGCACACACGCACACACACAGAGCACAGGCACACATGAATACGCACAACCGTGCACAAACACGCACTGCACAGCCGCGCATAAATACGCACACCCACGAACACTCACACCCAGCGCACGCACATTAAAATAAAAACCTTCTTCTCCTCTTCACGTGCGAAACAACCGCCACAGCAACGGAGTGAAGCGAAAACAAGCAGGAAAACAACAGTATTCAGCCTCTCTTCCCCTCATTCTCTCTCCCTCTCTCGCTCTCTCTCTCTCAGGAAGGCAAGCATACAAGAGAACGTACCTCGGAAAACCTCCTGCTGCATCTCTGCTGCGATGTGTTCTCTCCCTCTCCCCTCACACTCCCTCTCTCTCTCTCTCTCTCTCTCTCTCCCCCTCGGTCTGTGTATGCGCACGTCTGAGTGTGAGAGAGAGAGCGCAGGGAGAGGCGGCGCACACACACACACCACACACACATACACACACACACACACACACACACACACACACACACAGGCAGCAGTGTGTGAAGACAGAGGGCAGGAGCGATTCTCACACTCTGACTCGCTCGCTCCCTCTCTCTCACTCACTCCCCCTTTCTTGCTCTAACTCTCCCTCTGCTCTGTCTCTCTCTCTCTCTCTCCCTCGGCTGCTCTCCTCTCTCACTCCAGTTTTGCCTCTGACACACGATTCTTAGTGTTTTTGCTCTTTTTCCAGCAAGTGAATCCCCCCCTCCACACCCCCCACCCCTCTCCCCCCCTCACCCCCCCACTACCCCAACCCCCTCTGAATCCAATCTTCTTTTTATTTGGAAGTGTTGTTCTCTCTCTCTCTCTCTCTCCCTCTCTCTCTACATGCACACACACACACACACACACACTACTTTATATACACAAAGCCCAGCGATAGGGAGAGGGAGGGAGAGGCAGAGGGAGACAGAGTGGGAGAGCAAGCAAGAGGACGCCATTTAAGCAGTTTGTTACGAGCACTGCAAGTCCCCAAAATGGCTGAAAACAAACAGGAACCATGCCAACTAAAAAAACCTGGGCACAAGGACAGACAGACAGACACGGAGTGAGAGAAGGAGAGTGAGCAAATGAGACAGAGAGACAGAGAGAGAGAGAGGGGGAGAGGGAGAGGACAAACTGGCGATAGTCAAATGGCGGATGGAAGCACTCTCTCAGAAACAAGTGAAGTTGAGAGAAAGAGAGGGATATTAAAAGGGAAAGGAGAGAGAGAGAGATGGAGATGGAGAGGCGGAGAGAGAAACTGGGGCAGGCAGAGGAGGGCAGAGGCGCTCTTCGATTCTTTATGGCCTCGGTTAAAAGGGTTCAAGTGCTATAAGGAACGATGGCGGCCGTGTCAAGCGAGCGCTCCAGGTCACTGTGTGTATCTGGGTCTGACCCCGCAGCCAAACTCCTATCGCTGACCATCACCTGTTTCCTTCTGCACCATCCTCCTCCTCCTCCCTCCCTCACCAAAACAACACCGCCGCCGCGCCACCATCTTGGCCCTGATGTGCAGAGCTAAAAGGCCGCGGTTTAGATATCACTTCTGATTTATGCATATTCCACAAATCTCTCTCTCTCTTTTGCAGCAACTCTCAAACGTCCCTCTTCGTGCTTCGTCCCCGGGGCTAACTGCCTCTCTTGCCACGCACGTCATGGTCAATGGAAATTCCACATACCTCTGTTCTCTCTCTCTCTCTCTCTCTCTCTCTCTCTCTGTGCCATGTACCACTCAACGGCCCGAAACCAGGAACCAGGAGCTATTCTCTCAGCTGGAACAAGAGGGCTGCAGGGCAGAAAAATGAGAGGAGGGAGGAGGGGGGTAGAAGAATGTTCTGGTACTGTTATGCTACAACACCATCATACTTCCCACTGTCCTTTTGAGTACAGCTGCCCCCCCACCCCTCCCCACACCCCCCCATACCCACCAACTGAACCTTGACGCCAGCACCCCACCCTCCACTCCCCCTGCCCTTTCTCTCCCTCTCTCTCCCTCCCTCTCTCTCTCTCTCTGTGTCTCCCTCTCCCTCTCTCACCCTCATTGTATGCTGCCACACTTGTCTCCATGGGAACCGCTCTGGGATTGGGTGTTGTTCCTGTGACCTCTCTGGCTCTTGGAGTTGGAGGAACTTTTTTTTTTTTTTTCCCCTGTCCTCTCTCATGCACTCTTTCACGTTTTCAAAGCATGCTGGTGTGTGGACGGGTGACAGTGGCTGTGAGTGGTTTCGGGTTGGGATAGTAAAATTCTGTGTGTGTGTGTGTGTGTGAAAGAGAGAAAGAGAGAGAGGGAAAGAGACAGGCTGTGTGTGTGTGAAGCAGATTGCCCGTTGGCAAAGACAATAGTGTGTGTGTGTGTTCCAGGAGTGCGGTCGCCCGGTCCACACATGTGTGCTAGCATTGTCCCGTGGCTGCAGCCAGCCACCAACTCTGTATTCAGAGGCAGCCCCGCCGTCCAGCCGTTCCTATTCATGGGCGTTTGCCCAAACGTGATCATAGCTTTTCATGCTGTGCTACCAAGCGACACACACATCTGAATACGCAAAGATGGAGGAACTAAGGGAGCCATCTTGGTGGAAAATTTAAGCCATTTGCTCAATAGGACTTTCAATATTAAACTGTTGTCCAAGGTAAAAAAAAAAAAAAAACTTTTAAAATTTAGTCATTACGTAAAGTCTGGGGGCTAAATTACATTTCTTTTTTTTTTTTTATATAGGTGTCATTGTTTGTGTTCAATAACTGACAGTTCTAAAAATAAAAACAATAAAAAATAACATGTTTTCAAGGAAGGACACCTTGTAGCAGATATATCCTAAAATTTGCACACACACACACACACACGCACACACACAGAGCACTCAACAGCACAGCACACAACACACTCTCTTTGTTTTTAATCCAGAGAGTGATTAGTGCAGTTAATCATATGACTATTTAGATTTCCATCACCCCTACACCTTGACCTACCAAATTGTACTACTGTATTGTACTGTATTGTTCCACTACCAAAGTTGAGTGATAAAAGCCAGTGTCTTAAGTCCGCGAGTGAGGAGAAAGTTGTATCATCCCGTCAGTTCCCAAAATTCAAAAACTGGTCCCTGGCCTGAGTTGTTTCTGCTGCTGAACATTGACTGTGTTGAATTCAATACAAGGAAAGGCTATGGTTATTCTAAAAAAAATGTTTACTCTACATTTCATTCAAATTTATTTCAAATTTATTTCACAACGAATCAAATCCTGAGCGGCCATATCATTAGATAGATTGCTAGTTCATCAAATTCCATTTTAAATTTATATACAGACGATAACTGTTGTTAGACAAGGAGAAACAACAGACCTTGGTTTGGTTGCCATGTCCACCAGCTATTGCCAAACACAACTGCACAAAAATTTTGGTGTAGAGAAGCATGTGGCAACAAAATCAAGACGCTGTGAATGAAATGGCAAATACTGATAATTCTGTCTTTAAGGTATTCAGTGATCTGAAACAGTGCATGTAACTACTGTATATCAATGCTTGACATATCAACTGCCTATGACTGCAGACTGAATTCCTGCTTCTACTGATACATTTGTGTGAAACGGCCTGCTGTACTGCTGAGGCCTCAGTAAACACCCTGAACAGTCTCACAGAAGAGATGACTAACCTGCTCTCCAGCTGAGTTGGACTGAGATCAAAGTAGGAAGTCAAGAGACGTTCTGGTTCAAATGTCAGAGGTTGTCTTAAAGGAGAAGAGGAAGCAGAGCCGCCTTACAAGGAGGACACACAATTCCTGTTTCTACGGCCTGCAGACAGAGAAGAGAAGTGAAGACAGGGAGCTGGAATGGCTATCAAACGCATACATTTTCTACCAGTGGACATACAGATAAGCATAACAAATGTTGACTTTTGCAGACACACAAACTCGCACCCACACACACGCACACAGCTCAAAGGTTGTTTTATCCCTCAACACTGTCTTACAGACGAGGGGCAACACCATGGGTATCTTGCGAACGCCTCCCCTGAAATACGGATGAGCACGCCCGAACATGTCCTGAGCCAACACTTGGCTCCTCTCAGACAAACATACAAACAACGTCCCACAGAAAAGAAAATTAATATCTCCTAATCTTTAATTGTCTTCCATAAAGTTAATCAAGTTGTAACAAAACAAACCTGTTTGTGTACCAGAGGAGTTCCTAAGGAAAGCTCTTGCCAGACAAACGTAGCCTATAGCTAGCAGCGTACAAGTCAGAGCAAATAATGTCTTCTAACATTATGGTTGTCCTCCAGACAGGTTGGATATAGCCAACTATTGAATTATTTAGTAAAGTTCCTGCCAGACAACCCTATGAATAGCAGTCTTTAAAGCAAATAATATGATCCAAACATTATCCTCGTCTTTCAGACAGGTCGCTAATGCCAATAGCCTAGCCAATATAAATAAGTAAACAACGTAAACAGATTATTGAGAATGAATGCAAATATAGATACAGAGTTTAGTATGGCGTCTAGGCTCTGATCCTGTCACTCCGTGCGAGCGAACACCTAGCTAGCCAAAGAGAGCATGGAGTGACGATAGGGAACTTCCCCCCCTGTGGGAAACCTAGAGTCAGAGCCTACAGGTGGATGCTGGGTGGAGGTGGGGAGATGGGGATGATGAAATGTAGCAGCAGCATGGCAATGCGAAAGAGAGTGAGCAGGTGCAGGTAGCTTAAATAGACCGCCTTATTGAGAGGGGGGCGCTTGATATAGGTAGCAGCCTAATAAAGCAAAATTATCTCCAAACATTATGCTTGCCTTCCAGACAGATTGCTCAATGCATCTGTCTCCAAGCATCCATTAGTTTTCTTGTTTTGTTAGCTAGCATGATTTAGGTGTTCTTTTTTCTACTTTTTGTCTCTTGGGTTTTGGTATGAATACAGTGCATGTGGTATTCATATAATGTATTTATTTTATGTACAAAGGCAATGTAAAAGACACTGCAATTAAACAAAGACTGTGCATTTCAGCCAAGTGTTAGCGAAGAGCACGATTTGCACGCTCAGTGAAGGAGTGCACAGAAAGTTTGCACATTGCACCGCCCCTTGTCTGTAAGACAGCATTGAGGGCTTAAACACCCTTTGAGCAGACACACACACACATACACACCCACACACCCAGAGGCTATCCTGAGCAGATGTCCTTAAACCTGCACGATGGAAAGTGCGGAGTGTGTCACATATACAGGACTGGGACACGGGGTGGATCCACCAGCGTATCAGATGACGGAAGCGGGGTTTCAGCACACACCGTCTGATAAGTGATTCATATCCCCGAGGCCAGCGAATCGAGCCATGACCAGCATGCTTGTATGAGCAGTGAGCAGGCCCAGGATAGACACTGCCGAGTCACACAAACTGTTTCTGAGCAAACAGAAAAGCTAAAATGCTAAAAAACATTAGAGGGGTGTAGGGTGTAGGCTACACAGGTGACAGTTACAGTTGCCGTGCAATGTGCAATCAATTTGATATACATGCAACCGCTTGCAAAATATAACTGTGCAATAGGAAGGGAAAAAAGCAAAGGAGAAGAGGAAGAGAGGGTTAGGAGTGTGGACGTTGCCAAAGGAGACTGGAAAGGATAGGTGGAAAATCATCTGGGAGGGGTGCCTGATACGGTTTGGGGGTGGGGGGTGGAGGAGGGAGGGAGGCTGGTTTTTCCACTGCCAGAGAGAGAACGGCTAAATCAAATTAATTAGCTTCTTCATCTCCAGGCAGCTACTCAGGCATGCTGTACTGGCGAAGAGAGAGAGAGAGGGTCGGAGGGAGGGGGGGAGAGTGTATGCATAAGAGAATGAGAGAAAGCGAGATAGAACGTGGTGGAGGGGTGAATAGCCTGCTGTGTATGTGCGCCATTCAGGAGGACGGGCAGGCGAGGGGAGGCGAGGCGAGGGGAGGGGAGGGGGGGGGTGCATAATTCTCTGATAAGCGTGAGGGTTGTTTTGCTGGGGCCGCTGCTCAGCCGTGAGGAGGAGGAGGAAGTGGCTGTATGTTGGCTGACGTTGTGTGCCGCTGCGCTTCGGGGCGATGGTACTTCCTGTTTCTAGACAGCCTGTATTTTGAGGCCACTGTAAACAACCCTGCTTTTCTGCACGCCTCTTTAAATAGCACACGCACTTCAATTAGAATCTGTCGGAGAAACGGGGAGATGAGAAAAATGTGTCAAAGAGGAAATAAAAGATGACAATATGGAGGGTTTGTGAGGAATGGCAACATGGGGTTAGCAGTGAGAGGAGGAGCAACAAAATGTAATATCCTCCTGTGATCAAAAATAAAAGGATAAAACGCTGTAATAATGGCACTGACATCAGAGGAGAAGGAAAAGAAAAGGGCTGAAAAAAAGAGACGGCGAAAAAGAGAGTGAGGCAGATGGTCAGAGGCAATGGCATCGTGCCAGGGGAAACACAACAGCAGCACAGCAAAGAAACTAAACACAAGAAAAGTGGAAAAGAGGCAGGAACAGTGGTAGGACCGGGGGAGAGCCATGGCAGACAGCATGTGGCCGTCTCTACAGCTTAGCGGGCGACAGAGAGGGACGGAGGGGACGGAGCGAGGGAGGTGGGACGACGGGACGCAGAAAAAGAGGGAGTCCGAGAAAATGCAAAAAAGGCTAGAGTGTAACAGAGAGGTTCAGAGAATTAGGGAGACTGGTGAGAGGGAGGACATGCAAAACATGTGACGGCATGGGCGGCCTGTTGAAGGGAGTAGATAGGGAGGAAAAAAGAGGAAGGTAGGTGAGTTGATTCACAATGAAAGGCATCAGGGAAATAAAAGGAACCCCCTGAAAAGTTTGACAATGTGTGAGAGGAGAAGGATAGTGAGCAGGAGAGAGCAAGAAAGACAGAGCCCGGGGCAAAACCCTGGGGGAAGAGAGCAGTGTGGACAACTGAGTGCAGTAATGCTGCCCAGGCCAGACTTGGCTGCACTGTGAGAGCTCCAGATTAGTACTAAGCCGATTGCAACGCGAGGTGGGATCAAGAGCAATTAATTTAGCACCCAGATAGTTCCAGGAAGAGACTGCAAGAACCTTCACAAAACGTAGATATCCTACAAAACTCTGGTGCTTCCCCTGAAGATCCCTAGATATTGAAGATCCCTACGATCTGTCTACAATTTTCTACAAAATGACCCAAGCGCTTTGCTCTAAAACGTTTTCAGCGTGAAACGGAAGAGATGAGAATCTGGGAGGAGTGGCTAGGTGTGTAGATGATGAAAGGGAGGATAAAAGAAAGATGGAGACACTGGGTAGGGGCTGACATCCAAAACAAACAGCGAAAGAACAGGACATTCTCTCTGCGGACAGAAATGGGCCAGCTTGTTCCAATGGGCTCTCTTAAAGAGCATGCTTCTAACCTTGCGTCACCCATTTTTTATTACAAAACAGCATCCTGGTGCGTAACTTCAGGGGAAATCTATCCTAAAACAGAATTTCCGTTATTCCTTTGATAGTGTGCAGGTCAGTCTTGATTTATGAACATGAATTAGAAACAGAACCAAGACTTGACAAATCTTGGGGAGTATTTTAGACTAACACTGTAGACAGGGACAGGGTGATTTTGGAGGGATAGGTGTCCAAAATCTGATTCAAAATTTTTTATAAAAGCCCACAAAATCTCCAATTTATGGTCAGCAGAGCAGGTTTAATCATAGGACAGCATCACAGATTAAGGCTGTAGCTCTCCGGTTTCTAGCTTTGGGAGAGAGCTGTCCGCATTCACAAACATTGATTGAATTGTCTAGGGAAGAACAGGTGTATTCTGTCTTTTGGTGGATTTTGCTTTAATCACAGGCCCTGGATGTAGGCTTACAAGCTGAGGAAGTCTAATGAAGTTACTACTTTTCTATAATAACTTACAGTGACAGTTTAGGCCTTTTTATTATAAATCAGATGGGAAATAAATAGCCTGCTCTTCCTGCCCTGCTATGTGTCTGCCTGTCTCTCTCTCTCTCTGCGTCCCTGCTTGCCTGCCTCTTTTTTTTTTATTGTGCTACAAAGCCCCCCCCACCACCACCACCCCCCTCACCCCGCTCCCCCTCAATCCCTCGCTCGCCTGAAAACACACTCGCTGTCAGGCAAACACTGACATCATCAGACAAGAGCTCCCCCTGGATACACGAATCCTCACCCCCGTCCAGGAATGAAATCCTCTGTAAGAAAAACAAACAATAATACACAAATGCTGCTAGAAGGACAACAGCAAGTAAAACATTGAGATCCCAGCTATTGAACATGAGCTGCTGAGGTAGAAACCAAAACAGCTCTAAAATCTAGTCTAAACTGACACTTTTTTTTTTTTTTTTACAAACAGTAGATCATGGTGATGTCTACAGGTTGGCCCTTTCTGATGGAGCCATCCACACACACACACACACACACACACAGTTAGACCGGTTCACACACTATCAGTCTGCCAAAATCCAGCTACATCAAAGCATCAACCGCTGTTCAGCAGGGCCTAATTTATGCCACACAGGGTTAACTACTCATGACGCATTGTCTGAATGTGTGGGTGGATTTCAAATTGCGCAATAGATGTTAATGTTTTGATTTTTTTTCTAAAGTCAATGGTACATATCCTGCTGCTTATCAGCACTTGTGCAGTTTTTGCTGTTTTAACTGTGATAGCAGTGAGCTAAATACACACAATACAGGTGTGTACATATAGGTTCTAGTCATACGCAGCCTCAGTAGTATTGATTAATACCAATTTCACTTGTAATCCTTAATTTGATCAGATTAATAGGCAGTATTTTCTTGATCAACATTCCACCAAAACTTTATGACAATATGGCTTAATAAGAGTTCTGTAATAATATAACACACCTGATGAGGTTAAGTATCCACTGACAGTTGAATTCCTGTGTAGAAGCCCTGGATCTGCCACGGACAGGCCTTTCTGCACTAACAACTTGGAACAGTAGAGGGAGCAAGGCTGCCAGCGTTATGGGATTCACTTCCGCATTGAAAATGTGGTTGTGCAATGTCTTTGCAATGCATATCATTCTCAGTATGAGCCAGAGGAGGGAGCCAATTGGTCAATAATGACTCCTTTGTATAACGATGGTATTGCATGGCACATGGTGAACAAAGTGATTTACTATTACATTCCTCAATGCGTTTCAAACCTGACATGTACTAGAATGTTTCAGTTTATTAAAATTACTGGGTTACTCAAAATAAAAGCTGGTTTCACTCAATAAGGATACTGCAGATGTGGCATCTATCCCTGCTTCTGAGCTTGAGAATGATGCTTTCCTCTGTGCTGGACCTGCCAAAAACACGAGGGCAAAGAGGCATGTTCATGCTGGTGGCAGCATAAAAACACTGAAGCTGTACCACTCAATGGTTGTGTAAGGTGACTGAGTAAAGAATGTTAAACATGTCAATATCACTGAGTTCAATTACAAAAAATAAAGCAAACCCACAATCAGTCAAGTTGGTTCAATATCTTTATTTAAACAAAGGACAGGCAGTCACAGTTACAGCAAAAAGTGACAATATGAACTGTTAAAAGAATAACAAGTCATTACACACAATAATCAGTCAACCAGCTTAATAAAAAAAACATATACGGATTGGTGTGACAGGCATTTCATACAATCATAGCAGTGAGACACTGAGAGGTGGTTTAATAGCTGTATTGTGTTAGTCATCTGCTTTCATCACTTCCCTATTCTGTATGAAGGTAGAATGCCTCCAAGGGAAAAAATATCCAACACCTAAACATTCCACAGAACTGGTAGATGGAGACAACAGGAAAGTCTGCCTCTTTCAAGACCCTACATTGTGGCAAAGTGCTTATATAGATAGTCGTCAACACTGACCAGTATATAGCCTACATGTTTCCTGTCCTTGGGTACAACTAACAGAGCGAACAGGATTAATCTATTGTGTAACAAGGCAATGGCATTTCCTAGTCCCTGAAGACAAGATTAATGCTAAACTATGACACCTAACCTTTAAGTAATCAGAAGACTTTATAAAGGGCCAACTGCTATGCCACTTGTATTATCACCATCACGATAAAGCCAGAGAACAGATCTGCCATTGACCAAATGGAAAGCTTATCCTTCCAAAACAGTAGACTATGCACGTAGTTAGCTAGCAAAATGGCTTCAACTCTGACACCGACGAAGAGTCAAGACTACTGGAATACTGGCTAACAAGCTTCCCGGTAGTTCCAACACTTTGAGATCCTACCTATTTGTTGTTAATCAAAAATAAGATTAAAGTTGTAGCTCCTCATTTTCTTCTTGAGCTCAATTTGGTTTGAAAATGCGCAGCTAACTGGCTAGGCAAGTTAGCCAACAAGAATATTCCAGACTCCATCTTTCTTGTTCACAACAAGAAGCGTATCGTCAAACACCGCCATATTGAGTGCTTGTAGAATCCAACTCTGCTAGCTGTAATAGCCCAACGTCTATTTTATAGCTCCGCTCGCTAGCATCTGATACAAACTAACATCGCATAAACAATACTTTATCCATCACAACGTTTTTGGCAGTGATACGATGTAAACAACCAAGTAAACTATAATATCACCCAACACTAAAACAAAAGTTAGCTCGCAAAATCGAAGAATTAATTGGTAACTGGTACAGTTTACTGAACATTATGTCCCGTAACGTTATATCATCACGCTAGCCTGTTACGCAGCAAAGCTATCTAAACATCTTACACATAGCCTACTCTAAACTACAAGACAGAATTTACGAATAAAAGAATACAGACCAACAGCGAGTAAAATCCATCCATCTTAGAACATAACGTAAACTGGCTTGCCATCGTTGTTCGCCACCTAGTCAACGTTAAGCTAACGCGATCCCCGGCAGTAGGTACCAAAAGGGAGATGTGAACGTTTTAATTTCATTATTGTCAACCGGTTTGTTAGGTTATAACATTAACAAATCACCGGGAAACTCGAGTTATCTATATTAGATGGCGGTGTAACATTACATTGACTTCTTACCGCCAAAGCCACGGGGTTTTTCGGACTACACTTGAAACGTGGCCTACAATAAAGGTTTGCATTTCTACAAAAAAATATCTAAAGAGAACCAACAATGGTGAAATATATTCTCATTTAAGTTACGTCCATAACACCTATACAGCAATTAGTCAAACATCTTACACAATAACGCCAATTTAACACCCTAGGCTTCCCCCGGACTTTCCTGAAGAAGGTACCGAAGATGTAGTCCACCGACGGGCCACGAGTCGCAGGCGAGTCCGAGGATTGCGGCAAAGTCCCACAGATACAAAAATGCCGTTAGTGAAAATCTGAAAATTCAGCAAATATCGAAAAGAGCTCGAAAAATAACGTACAAGAGCACAGTTTAAGTCGAAAATATTATGAAAAGCGTCATTTTTCTTGTGTTTCGTCGAAGGTCTTTGTAGGCCTCAACCCTGAGCTTCTTTTCTTAGAGTCCAGGCTGATCCAGAGCGAGACGAACGGGAGAACACAGATTTTTTTTATTTTTGCTCTGAGGGAAGAAACTCACATCGGTCACGTTCGGTAAACATCGGAAACAGGGCGGGTTTTATCGAAATTATTCCAGAAGTTTTATATCTTTGTAGCTATTGGTCTGCCTTTCTATTCTACTATATATTAATGAGAAAATACACGAATCACGAGGAACGAAATTGAATATGCATATTTTACAACCAGAAATTACATAGTGCCGCCTACTCACTTTTAATATAGCCAATGGGGGCGAGTTCAGCTCAAACCAATGCCCTCCTTCAGTTTTCATTCGTAGGAAAATCTTTACGTACTCTGCCATTGGCTATACGTGTGATAAAATCCATTATTCATAAGGCTGTCTTGTATAGCCAATAAGCGTTTTACTATACAGATCCATGTCCCACCTCCCGAGTATCCAGTCCCTGTCTTTTTGAGTGTGTAACCCTGTAGCAGACATTCGGTCTATATAAACAAGCGTTGGACTCTTTCTCTCTCAGAAGCGCTCAGAGCGCACCACAGTGTAGATCAGGAAAAGGGAAGGGGCAGCAGGTAGTCAGAATAGTTCGGACCAAAACGAAAATAAATAGGTTCTTAGGGCAGCAAACAACAAAGGTCCTTGGGATATCGCCTTCGGAGACATTCCGGTCACCGTTGGCGGCCTGGCCAGAGCCCCGGTGACAATTTAAGGCTGTTCCTTCTCACAAAGCGGCGTGCCGAGGGAGGACGCGTCTCTTTGAATAGACAGGATGCACGGACCGCCCTCCGGCGACAGCGCATGCCCATTGCGCCTCATCAAGAGAGTGCAATTCGGCATCATCAGCCCAGATGAGCTTGTAGGTTTTCTTTTGGGGGACTGGGGTTTATTCATTCTCTGAACGTTCACACATTAGTCGTACTCTTTCATGAATAATCTTGTAGTTTAACATTGATGGCAGAGACATGGTTCTGTTTACAAAGGGAAATGCTTGCAGTTAGCCTAGCCTAGCTAGCTATGTGAAGCTGGTGGAGCTTGAGCTAACTAGCAAGGGCATGTTGCAGGAAGTTTGACAAACTTTAAGCACACTCTGTTACGAAACTGATCCAGGCTACCACATGAATTAAACCCCCTTTTAATATGGACAATGTAACATATAGACCTACAAACAAGTAAATTGTATGGCTACATTTATGCATTACGCACATAGCTTTACAGGTCTATCATTGATTTTCCTCTGAAGTTGTATTCACACACTGGTCTGTTCCCTTATTATGCAATAAATAAATCATAATAAAAGGTAACTTCAATAAAGTCAGTGATATGCATGTTTTCTTTAAATCAAGATTGTTAATTTCTATAAATTGACTATATTTGACATAAAGGCACATCACCTGGTTAAGCAAATTCCGTTTGGGTTGGTTTTCATGGTTTTATCAGTTAATGGTGATGTATTTGATTTTAGCCACATGTACACAAACTTGTTATAATTTTTATAAACTTCAAAGCTGTTTTTGGAAATTGATTTTCTGGCATTGGTGGTGGATGATGAACTGTAGGTTGGTGGAGTATTATTTCATTTGTATACATGGTGGCTGTCTCTCTAGAAACGGATGTCTGTCACAGAGGGGGGAATCAAATACCCCGAAACCACAGAAGGAGGGCGTCCTAAACTTGGTGGCCTTATGGACCCGAGACAAGGGGTCATAGAACGATCTGGAAGGTGTCAGACATGTGCAGGTACACAGTGTTATGTTAGCAGTTCCTGCTAAAATATATTATTGATCAGTTGACCACTTTGTCTCCATCCCAAGTCATTACTTATGTTATTAACAAGGCTTTTCTTCCTACAGGTAATATGACAGAATGCCCCGGCCACTTCGGGCACATAGAGCTGGCAAAGCCAGTTTTTCATGTCGGCTTCATAACAAAGATTATGAAGGTTCTTCGATGCGTCTGCTTCTTTTGCTCCAAGCTATTAGTGGATTCGGTTAGTATGTTCACCGTATTGCTTTCACCCAAACAATAAAGTATGAAAACCTGTTGATATTTTACCTTGGAAGTATGATTTCAATCGTGTTGATCGTGTTTGATGCTGAAGTTGCTCCTATTACTGTCACTTCTAGAATAATCCCAAGATCAAAGACATCCTGTGTAAATCTAAAGGCCAGCCCAGAAAGCGTCTGACACACGTGTACGAGTTGTGCAAAGGCAAAAACATCTGTGAAGGAGGGGAGGAGATGGACAACAAATTTGGAGTGGAACAGCAGGAGACTGAGGAGGACATCAGCAAGGAGAAGGTATTTGGGCGGAATGAGTAGTTTGCTGTTGTCATGGGCATTTTAGCTCTTAATATTCATGACACTGCCCCAATCCTCATCCAACACTTTAACTCTGTGTTACAATCTTTCTATCTCCTCTCTCACTTTTTCTTTCTCACTCCTCTCTCTTTGTGACTCTCAGGGCCACGGAGGTTGTGGGCGCTACCAGCCACGTATCAGACGCTCTGGCTTGGAGCTGTACGCTGAGTGGAAGCACGTTAATGAGGACTCCCAGGAGAAGAAGATCCTGCTGAGCCCTGAGCGCGTGCATGAGATATTTAAGCGCATCTCGGACGAGGAAGACGTCATCTTGGGCATGGATCCCAAGTTCGCCCGGCCCGAATGGATGATTGTGACCGTGTTGCCTGTGCCTCCCCTGGCTGTCAGGCCTGCTGTAGTTATGCAGGGCTCAGCTCGCAACCAGGTGAGGCAATGTGATCCCAGACTGAATTTTATGTTAACTTGTTAACTTGCTCTATTTTTTAAGTTGTGTAAAAATGGCATGTGTAGTTAGATGAACAGCGCCGACAAAAACAATGATCAATCGATTTTGTTTCAAAGGACGACTTGACCCACAAACTGGCTGACATTGTCAAGATCAACAACCAGCTGAGAAGAAACGAGCAGAGTGGTGCAGCGGCTCACGTCATTGCAGAGGATGTCAAGCTGCTTCAGTTTCATGTCGCCACCATGGTGGACAATGAACTTCCAGGCCTGCCCAGGGTATGCATGTATTTCATGATGCCTCCAAGAGACAATAGAATAGAAACAGAAATTTGTACTGCTCAACACACAAACCAGCGTCTGATTTGGACTTGTCAACTTAATATAATGTGATTTGAAATGTATGTCCCAGGATCACATGCTAATGTCGGTCTTAGTTTCTTTCACATTAATTTAGATATTAAACTGTTGTGCACAATGTTTTTATTGTCCTTAAATGCCAATGAATTCTTTCCTGTCCAGGCAATGCAAAAGTCTGGCCGCCCCCTCAAATCCATTAAACAGCGTCTAAAGGGGAAGGAGGGGCGAGTCCGAGGAAATCTGATGGGGAAGCGTGTGGACTTCTCCGCCCGAACTGTCATCACCCCTGACCCCAACCTGCAAATCGACCAAGTGGGCGTACCGCGATCCATCGCAGCCAATATGACCTTCCCAGAAATTGTCACACCCTTTAATATTGACAGGTATGGCAAATTACTTTCTATGGCTGACAAAGCCTCATTTAATTTGTAGCTGGTTGTCTGCAGTATACTGTAAACGTGTTTATCAGATGTGATATCATCTAATGCATTCTGGTGAACTTTCCAGATTGCAAGAGCTGGTGCGAAGAGGCAACAGCCAGTACCCAGGAGCCAAATATATCATCCGTGACAATGGAGACAGAATTGACCTGCGGTTCCACCCCAAACCAAGTGACCTTCATCTGCAGATTGGCTACAAGGCAAGATCACAGTCATGATAATTAGCTGTAGGGTCAAGGTGTATTACTAAAAATATCTTTCATTTGGATATGAATCACATACTGCATTTTTTTTGTCTGAGTGAAGTCGATATTCTTTCTCCCCATAGGTGGAAAGACATATGTGTGATGGCGACATCATCATCTTCAATCGACAGCCCACACTACATAAAATGTCCATGATGGGGCACAGGGTTCGGATCCTGCCCTGGTCCACCTTCAGACTCAACCTCAGGTACCAAAATAAGACCAGTCCTCACTAGCTGTTAGAAACTTGTTTCTTATAAATACTATAAATACTTATCTTTTAATAGAGCAATAATAATTAAGAGCGAGTTCCTTATAGTGGTTATGGGTGTGGCTATGACAAAGTAGGAACAAGGTGAAGCCAAGACCTGTTGGCATTAGGAAAGAACCCATAATCACATTAAGGAATGCCCTCAAGGGTATTATGGCTTTTATATAATGGTTCCCAACTCCCTTTGTAATGCCTGTAAGTTTTCTTCAAAGTAGTACACATACATACATACATACATAACAATAAAAAACAGGAGAAAACAAAGGAAGAGTGCTAACTAGCTCCTTTCTTATCACAAGATTTGTCATACCAACTAGTAAATTAGCAGCTAGCCATGATTTATGGGAATTGTCAGCGTAGTTAGATTATGTCTTTGATGAATCTGATTGGTTGGCTGAAAATACTGTATAATGTTGTATAATCCTGATTATCGCACAGTGTAACACTACTGTATGAACTCACATTCTGTCAAATGACGCCAGATTGGACTTTTAGAGTTATTGTATAGTTATTATATAGAGTAGCTGTAACATCCATCCTCCTCGTCTCCCTCCAGTGTGACGACCCCGTACAACGCCGACTTTGACGGGGATGAGATGAACCTCCACCTGCCGCAGTCCCTTGAGACGAAGGCAGAGATCCAGGAGTTGGCCATGGTGCCGCGTATGATTGTCACGCCCCAGTCCAACAGGCCCGTCATGGGAATTGTGCAGGACACTCTCACAGCTGTGCGCAAATTCACCAAAAGGGACGTTTTCTTAGAGAGGGTAAGGAGGTTTAAACTTGTCTGCTTGTCAGATATTTTGACGTTAAGCGCTCACAAATGTACAATGTGACTATCAAGTATTGCTGTCTTATGAAAAACGATGATTGATTCTTGATCTCAGTTCATCTAACTGTACACACACACAAACTACACGACCCCTTTCCACTCACGCTGCCCTTCCTTCCACAGGGTGAGGTGATGAACCTGCTGATGTTCCTCTCCACGTGGGACGGGAAAGTGCCTCAGCCGGCCATTCTCAAGCCTCGGCCCCTGTGGACAGGCAAGCAGATCTTCAGCCTCATCATTCCCGGACACATCAACGTCATCCGAACGCACAGCACCCACCCGGACGAGGAGGACAGCGGGCCGTACAAACACATCTCACCTGGGGACACCAAGGTGCGAAGGCCTGATCGGCATACTGCTGTCAGGCTTTAACTTAACATATAGATTGAAGAATATATCTTGATTATAGTGGAGGTGACCCGCTTCATTCATCTCCTGTTAGAATGTAATAACAGTAGCCGCTGTTGACTCTGTGGCGGCCATTTTGTGTTATAAAAATAAGGGGAAGGGAACCAGTTCTAACACAAACAGAAGACTATTCAAGCTAATGGCATCAAAGATTAAACATGCACATATAGGTTGTGGAACAGTGAACATGGCTAGACAATGTTAGCAGTTTAGTCAGTGCATTTCGAGTGGATCACTGCTGCCTGAGGAGGAGTACGTCCACTTGAAATGCGTTGCCTAAAGTGTGCATATAGTCACTTATTGTTCCACGGCCTATGTACACATTATTTATCTTTTGCGATTGTTAGCTTGAATAGTTTTGTTGCATCAGAAGCGGTTCACTCTGTCATCAAGATGAATTGTCAGCACCAGATATTACACCAATGAAAATCAAAGGTCTAATAATATCCAACTCTGTGACATAGGTCATAGTGGAGAACGGTGAGCTGATCATGGGCATCCTGTGTAAGAAGTCTCTCGGGACGTCGGCCGGCTCCCTTGTCCACATCTCCTACCTGGAGATGGGCCATGACATCACCAGACTCTTCTACTCCAACATCCAGACTGTGGTCAACAACTGGCTGCTCATTGAAGGTAAGGAATCAGTGGAAATAAGAAATGGTAACACTCAGTGGTTTTCTGTTGTGGCTACTCCACAGCTTCTGAACGGCATGCATGTAAGTGTTTTGGGTTCATATGAAGAGACTCATTCCAAAATGAGAGATCCACCATTTGAAAAAGGACACATTCTTACAAAATTATTCATAGCACAAACGTTAAACAAGTAGTGCTTTTAAAGGGTAGTAGCTTGCTTAAGTCCTTGGTTGACAAAATACTAACACTTTTACAGTCTGTATCCTCTGTATTTTAGAGATATTGAATGATTAACTTCAGCTAATTACACAAAATTATATTTACAATTGTTCCCTTTTGTCCAGGTCACTCCATCGGTATTGGTGACTCCATTGCTGATGCCAAGACGTACCTTGACATTCAGAATACCATCAAGAAAGCCAAACAGGATGTGATAGAAGTAAGAACATACTCATCGTCGCCAACAACATTCAAGATCTTTAAAGCTCACAGAATTACTAGCGTTTAGTCTTTTCAAAACAATTTTAACTGTGATTGCATTGGTAATAAAGAAAATAGAGTTAAAATTCTCCATTCACCTTTTTGATTGTGTGGTCCGCCAGGTCATTGAGAAAGCCCACAACAACGAGTTGGAGCCGACCCCTGGTAACACACTAAGACAGACCTTTGAGAACCAGGTCAACCGCATCCTGAACGACGCCCGTGACAAAACAGGATCCTCCGCTCAGAAGTCTCTGTCAGAGTACAACAACTTCAAGTCCATGGTGGTGGCTGGATCCAAGGGCTCAAAGATTAACATCTCACAGGTAAGAGATATGATTGGGATAGGGCATTCTCTTCAAGCTGACCACAGAGAGAATCCCAGCTATCCATTACCTTACATCGTTTGATTTATGATAATGTCACCATCCAGCATCAGCCCTGAAGTGATACAGGTAGAGATATAAAATTCACACCACCCATCTTCCTTCCTTCAGGTTATTGCTGTGGTGGGGCAACAGAACGTGGAGGGTAAGCGAATCCCCTTTGGCTTCAAGCACCGCACACTGCCTCACTTCATTAAGGATGACTACGGCCCTGAGAGCAGAGGCTTTGTGGAGAACTCCTACCTGGCCGGCCTGACGCCAACTGAGTTCTTCTTCCACGCCATGGGAGGCAGAGAGGGACTGATCGACACGGCTGTCAAGACTGCTGAGACTGGTAAGTCCAGGCAGCTGGGAAGGAAAAGGGTTGGAAAAAGCAGAAAGGAGGGAGTTATGTTATATTATGGAAATATATAGGGCTGTGTTTTTAGTGAGGGTTTTTTTTTTATTGGTGCTCACTTGACTCAAAGACCCAGAAGGCATTTAAGCAATTTGCCATCACACCTCCCTCAATCACGCTCATCACAAAATGTGCAAACCTGGCAGATAGCTAGCAATGAAGAGGCTCTCTCTTGAGTGTCTCCTGAGTAATGCTACTGAAAGAAGCTAAGTGGACTGTCCGCTCATGAATAAAAAAAGACAGTTGGTTTCAATGTTGGAAAATGTTTCCTCCCCCACCAGGTTACATCCAGCGTCGTCTGATCAAGTCCATGGAGTCTGTGATGGTGAAGTACGACGCCACGGTGCGAAACTCCATCAACCAGGTGGTACAGCTGCGCTACGGCGAGGACGGCCTGGCCGGGGAGGCTGTCGAGTTCCAGAACATGGCAACGCTGAAACCCTCCAACAAGGCCTTCGAAAAGAAGTGAGACACTCGTATACACACAATCACAGGCATGTAGGAGCGGAAGAATATCCATTATTTCCATTCTTCTGCTCCTACATCCCGTCAATCATACTAGTGGCATACCAAACGTGTTGGATTCTAATTCACAGTCCCTTCTTGCTGGATTGGGTCGCCCTCATGTCGTGTACATACCTGTGTAAACAATGGCTCGCTGTCCATAGTCAGTGGCTTAACTCTCTTATCCCCTTGACTAATCTGTCTAGGTTTAAGTTCGACTGCACCAACGAACGGGCGCTGAGGCGCACACTGCAGGAAGACGTGGTGAAAGATGTGATGACCAACGCCCATGTGCAGGGCACCTTGGAGAAGGAGTTTGATAAGATGAAGGACGACAGGGAGATCCTCCGGGCCATTTTCCCCACTGGGGACAGCAAGGTGTGTGGTCACATCTGCACACACACTCGCTCTTAAACAGTTTCTTGGTCTATAACACAAAAAAACGTATATAAATGTACTGGTATTAATGAAATGGCCCATCTTGTTTAACTGGGATGCAATGTTCCTCCTCCCCTACAGGTGGTGCTGCCATGCAACCTGGCCAGGATGATCTGGAATGCCCAGAAGATCTTCCGCATCAACACTCGCACCCCCACAGACCTCAATCCTCTACGAGTGGTTGAGGGTAAGTCCAAAAATAACACCTTTTTAACCAAAGACTAATTTGTCATCAGCTATTGTAAATTCCCTTACATCTAGAACTGCCTGTCGATGCATATGGCAACATGGTAACGTCGCCACTCCCACCGTTTCTCCACCATATTATTAGTCCCAGGATTTTGTGGACAAATGACTGGCTGCAGGATTATAGCTGGGAGGTGGTTGCCTGGCCTCAAGCGCTGCTTACAGCTATATAAAGCCGCCTGGCCTATTCACGCCGGTTATATAAAGAGTTGAGCGCAGAGAGAGAGAGAGGGAAGGATCACTTACAGCATCACAGTACAGTGGACCCAAATGTCCTGTGACCAGCTATCTTGCATATATTTTACTGGAATAGTGTTGAAAATGAGCCAAAAGACCTGCGTTGACATGAGGGGGAAATGGTTCTCATACCATAACAAATATAATGATAATAAAACAGAATAATAAGTAATTCTTTGGGAGAAAAGGATCAATAATATGTCTATAATAGTGTCTTCATTTTCATAAAACCTATTAAAATGGTCTTCTGTAACAGCGTGCAGTGTTCTGGATTTTGTATGGACAATATTCTAAGCATGGATAAAACTAGATCAAAAAGCCTCATTCATTTCAATACTTTGCACATTTCATTTAGATTTTGCAGTGTAAATCTTGATTGTTTGGTCTTTGTTTGGATCCCCAGGTGTTCATGATCTTAGTAAGAAGCTGGTGATTGTGAATGGTGACGACCCCCTGAGCAAGCAGGCTCAGCAGAACGCCACGCTGCTCTTCAACATCCACCTGCGCTCAACACTCTGCTCCAAACGCATGACGGAGGAGTTCCGCCTGTCCACCGAGGCCTTCGACTGGCTGCTAGGAGAGATTGAGACCAGGTTCAACCAGTCCATTGTAAGTTTTGCATATCGGTGCATGTGGTGTAAGCAATATGTGTGACGTAAGCATTGTTGTTCAAACGTTAGTGGACAGCGTGGAAAAACAAAAGTATCAAATATGATGATTGCTCAATGCTGGAGCCACATGCTTTCCATTCATCCCATGTTTCCTTCTCCGTTCCCAGACCCACCCAGGTGAGATGGTTGGGGCTCTGGCCGCTCAGTCGCTGGGAGAGCCTGCCACCCAGATGACCCTGAACACCTTCCACTACGCCGGCGTGTCGGCCAAGAACGTAACACTCGGTGTGCCGCGTCTCAAGGAGCTGATCAACATCTCCAAGAGGCCCAAGACACCCTCGCTGACTGTTTTCCTGCTGGGCCAGGCGGCACGTGATGCCGAGAGGGCCAAGGACATCCTGTGTCGACTGGAGCACACCACCCTGCGCAAGGTGAGGGCGAGGCAGGCTTCAAGTGATAGAGGACTACATAGCAGTTTAAAGAGTCAGAATTGGCTCTCACTGATTTTTGTTTAACAACCCACTATCGCTCTTTATTCCATTCCCAATACAACCAGTCATCTAAACAAAAGCATTTTACCCTAATTAGACAACGGTGACTAAAAACTAACCTTGTTTTATCCCAGGTGACAGCCAACACTGCCATCTACTACGACCCGAACCCGCAGAGCACAGTGGTGACGGAGGACCAGGAGTGGGTGAACGTCTACTATGAGATGCCCGACTTCGACGTGACGCGCATTTCACCCTGGCTGCTGCGCATCGAGCTCGACCGCAAGCACATGACCGATCGCAAGTTGACTATGGAGCAGATTGCCGAGAAGATCAACGCAGGTGGGTTGCTTACACATATACTCTTATTCAGCGCTTTGACAAAAACTATGTACTTTTCCCTAATGTCGGCATTGTTCCCCTTCCCCACAGGTTTTGGAGATGATCTAAACTGTATCTTCAATGACGACAATGCTGAGAAGCTGGTTCTGCGAATCAGGATCATGAACAGCGATGAGAACAAGTTCCAAGAGGTGAGCAACAGCATTATCATAATATTTAACAGCAACAATAATATAATCAAACACTACTACAACAGTACAAGAGGTAACTTTCACTTTTTTAAATTTTCTTTGTCTAGGACGAGGAGGTGGTGGACAAAATGGATGATGATGTCTTCCTGAGGTGCATCGAGTCCAACATGCTGACAGACATGACATTACAAGGCATTGAGCAGATCAGCAAGGTAATAGAGCGAACACACACTGAGTCAGTTAAACCGCAATAATATAATATTTGCCTGCAGTACTTGCCCTACACGGATGATCACTAATCTCCTACAAATTCATAACCAATAATAATGGACACCTATCCATGATTATAAGTCAATGGTCAAACTCTTCTCCCCTCTCCTCTAGGTGTACATGCACTTGCCCCAGACTGACAATAAGAAGAAGATCATCATCACAGAGGATGGTGAGTTCAAGGCCTTGCAGGAGTGGATCCTTGAGACAGACGGAGTGGGCCTCATGAGGGTCCTCAGCGAGAAGGACGTCGACCCTGTCAGGACCACCTCCAACGACATTGTGGAGATCTTCACGGTACACAATGCACACATGCTCTCACACTAAAAGGTTTGAATCATGGTGGTGTTCCCTTGAGTGTTTTTTGTTCCCACCTCATTCTAGCTGCTCTCTCCTTCATGTAGGTGCTGGGGATTGAGGCTGTACGTAAGGCTCTGGAGCGGGAGTTGTACCACGTCATCTCCTTTGACGGTTCCTACGTCAACTACCGTCACTTGGCTCTGCTTTGTGACACCATGACATGCCGCGGTCACTTGATGGCCATCACACGTCACGGCATCAACCGGCAAGACACGGGACCCCTGATGAAGTGCTCCTTCGAGGAGACGGTGAGAGGATAATCAGTTATAGAACATCTTCAGTAGTCAGTGAAGGGAGCTTCTAATAACTTTGCCTTCCCTCCTCCAGGTGGATGTGTTGATGGAGGCGTCGTCCCACGGTGAAAATGACCCCATGAAGGGCGTGTCGGAGAACATCATGCTTGGCCAGCTTGCCCCAGCCGGGACCGGGTGCTTCGACCTTCTGCTGGATGCCGAGAAGTGTAAATACGGCATGGAGATCCCTACCAACATACCTGGCATCAGCGTGGCCGGACGTAAGTGGGGAAATAATTGTCGCACACAATGGAAAATGTACTTCCTCCATGACGTGGTGTAGTATTTGTCACTGGCAGTGTAGTAGAATCAGTAGACTCAACTCTATTCATCCTGTTTGCAGCCACTGGAATGTTCTTTGGCACGGCACCGAGCCCCATGAGCGGCATGTCCCCCGCCATGACCCCATGGAACACCGGAGCTACCCCAGCGTACGGCGCATGGTCCCCCAGTGTTGGTGAGTACACACCCAGCTTCCTATGGCTCCTCTTCTTCTATTGGGTTTCTTTCGCTGACTCTTGGTATTTTCTCCTCCAGGAAGCGGCATGACCCCCGGGGCGGCAGGTTTCTCGCCCAGCGCAGCGTCTGACGCAAGCGGCTTCTCTCCAGGCTACTCCCCGGCCTGGTCCCCCACTCCTGGGTCTCCAGGGTCTCCGGGCCCGGCCAGCCCCTACATCCCCTCTCCAGGTTAGACACTGTGTAAAAATGTCTCTCATGGTTCCATTTAGGGATGGGACGATATGCTTCTCTCACGATACGATTCGATACGCAATATGGGGTTTACAATTCGATACAACCACGCTGCGATGTAATAAAAATTCAGTGACGACAAAGTATGACTGTGCAGAATTATGTTTATTTCTGAGCTGCAAATCTTTCTAGCAACGGTATTGGCTTGCTAGAATGTAAATTTGGATTGAGAGCTTGTGATGGGTAAACAATCTCGTTTGTGATTACTACAGCAGAATAAAATGTAGCTAATAACGCTTTTCTAACGTTTTTCTACTTTCCAGGTGGAGCCATGTCCCCCAACTACTCGCCCACCTCCCCAGCCTACGAGCCCCGTTCCCCCGGGGGCTACACCCCCCAGAGCCCGGGCTACTCCCCGACGTCGCCCTCCTACTCCCCTACCTCTCCCTCTTACTCCCCCACCAGCCCCAACTACAGCCCAACCTCCCCCTCCTACTCTCCCACCTCGCCCAGCTACTCCCCGACCTCCCCCTCCTACTCGCCCACGTCCCCGTCCTACTCCCCCACCTCTCCATCCTACTCCCCGACTTCCCCCTCTTACTCCCCGACTTCCCCCTCTTACTCCCCCACCTCGCCCAGCTACAGCCCCACGTCGCCGAGCTACAGCCCGACATCGCCTAGCTACTCTCCCACCTCCCCCTCCTACTCTCCCACCTCCCCCTCTTACTCTCCCACCTCTCCATCCTATTCCCCCACCTCCCCGTCCTACTCCCCTACATCCCCCTCCTACTCGCCGACCAGCCCGAGCTACAGCCCCACTTCGCCCAACTACACCCCCACCTCGCCCAGCTACTCCCCTACCTCCCCCTCCTACTCTCCCACATCGCCCTCCTACTCCCCCACCTCGCCCAACTACACCCCCACCAGCCCCAACTACTCCCCCACCTCTCCCTCTTACTCCCCTACCTCTCCATCCTACTCCCCCTCCAGTCCCCGTTACACCCCGCAGTCGCCCACCTACACCCCCAGCTCGCCATCCTACAGCCCCAGCTCCCCCTCCTACTCCCCCACCTCTCCCAAATACACCCCCACCTCGCCATCTTACAGCCCGAGCTCCCCGGAGTACACCCCCACCTCCCCCAAGTATTCGCCCACCTCCCCAAAGTACTCCCCGACGTCGCCGAAGTACTCGCCCACCTCTCCAACCTACTCCCCGACGACGCCCAAATACAGCCCCACTTCTCCCACCTACTCGCCCACCTCCCCCACCTACACCCCTACCAGCCCCAAATACTCCCCTACCTCCCCGACTTACTCCCCAACCTCGCCCAAGTACTCGCCCACCTCCCCTACCTACTCGCCAACTAGTCCTAAAGGCTCCACTTACAGCCCGACCTCGCCGGGATACAGCCCCACTTCGCCCACCTACAGCCCGGCCATCAGTCCCGACGACAGCGACGAGGAGAACAACTGATGCGCTACGAAGACGGGGAGGCAGCTGAGGAGAGGCCCCTACTGCCCCAAAAAACACCCCCCTCACCTCATGGTGGACAACCGAAGGATAGCACCTTGAACCAGCTGGAGGCGGTGGTGCTTCTAGTCGCAGCTAAGCAAAGCCACAGGGGTTCCAATTATGAATTTTTATTTCAAGGAAACCCCTACTTTTGGGGCCTCTGTTTACCCCAGTCTTGACCATCTTAGGGAGCGGGCCCCCCCCCCCACACACACACAAAAAAAATATTTACTACTATTGTATGTGATAGACTTGAACTGTTTAGCCAGAAGGAAAAAAAGGCTGCCTTTTGAAATTTACAATAGTTTGTTTTTAATTTTCACACGGGGTGTTGAAGCAGAATTGCAAAGAGTAAAACCTGAGAGGAACGAAAAGGAGAGGAAGATGTGGTGAACACTCAAGGGGAGAAAATGTCCCTTTTTACCCTATATTTCACTGCATCCAGTCTCTCTCTCACTCTGAATTTCAGTGTTGGATGTACAGCTGTTTTGGGAAGCTTACGTATTGCCAAAAGCCTTTGAAAAGCTACAAGTGGATTGTATTTGTCACCTAAAGCATAAGCTTACAAGAAAATCAGAGGCGGGGTTTAGACTATCTTTATTGCATATTTTACTTGAGGTGTATCTTGTAGACATTTTGCTGTTTTTGTAAAAGTACAGTCGCTGCCAATTTTGGGAGTGTTTTGTGGAGGATCGAAGATGGAGCTTAGGTTTTTGATATATCAAAATGATTGGGTCAGAATTGACACGAAATGAAGAGTGTTCATAGTTGATTATTTCTCTACAACTTGGTGTTTGCCCAATAAAACTGTGGCAGCGGAAGGTTAACAGCTGTGTCTCTCACAGCGCAACAGTGATGCACTACAGTGGAAAAGGAGGGTTGAGATGTTTATAGAAATCCAAGATGGAGAGAGAGAAACTGGCGTGCAGGGAAAAGAAATCCCCATGCTGATGTTTTTGTTACCACTCTGAACATCCTTTCTACATACCCATATCCACCCATCGCCCTCCCCTCTTCTCCCCTCGCACCCCAAAGACAAACCTGAAAGATGTCATGAAACACCCACCAGCATCCTTTTGTCCTTTACCATTTGGAGACTTGTGCAACAAAAGCAAAAAATCACTTTTCCAGATAATATTCTTCCCTTGACACTGGGAATTTAAAGATTTATATGAAAAAAGTATACTGTCAGAATGATAATTCTGTCTTTAATTTTGATTCTAGGAGGAAATGGGGCATATAGGTGGATGAGGGATACTAGTTTGGCGTTGCTGCTTTTGTCATTGTTTGCATGAGTAGCACATGTTAATACATTTTAATCAAGCTTTAGGTTGAAATCTCTGAATCCCTCCCACTCTTAATAATCCTCGTCCCATTTCTGATAGCTGATGTGTACATGAGTTTTCACTTTATTTGGACTCACTATTCAGTTTATTTAAGAAAAAAGAGAAAGTTAACTACTATTCTGTGTGAATACGAATAGAGGAAAATTAAGAATTTAAATTTTTTGCTTTTCTCTTTGTTTGCTTTTGGTGACTTTGTAAACCTGTTTGCAGGAGACTCATGTTCAGATACTGTGGATGAAGGGGCTGGGGACGGAGGGGAGTACATTCATTTTTGCTCCGCACCTCAATTTGCCCCCATTCTTCTCCCCAACAGTCCTAGTTTTGCCATGATGGCTCTCTTTAAAGCAAGATTGACCGCTATGTTCACCAACAGTTGTACAAAAATGTTGCATGCCGTCATTCTTGAAGCTTCACACTGTAAATGTGTTGCCAGGTTGTGACTTTTCTTCAGTTAAGGTAGAAAGGGCAAAGGTTCAGCGCTCAGTTAGGTGTTTTTCAGTTGCGTTCTTGGGACACCAGAGGGCAACATTTGTCCTCCTGTTGGCCAGTTTAGCCTTTCTTCAAGACGCAGTGGAACAGTTTCATCTTTTTTTTTTCTTTTTTTTTTCTTTTTTAAAGAGATTGTCCAAAGAAACAGCACTTTTGGCCTCTCTATAATAAAACCCCTACCCACTACATTAGTGTGAACTTTTTTGAATATGACAGATTTCATTATTTTCAAGGTGCTTTCACAGTTGACTAGGCCTAGTTTGATTGTTTTAGGGAACAGTGTCTGTATGCCTAAATCACAATGGAACTTTTTCCACCCTTCCCCTCCTTGTTCCATTCGATCAGTGAAACAGGTCTTGACACAAGTCCTGAATTTATTGGACTAGCTGGGTCTCCTCCCTCTCCCCTCTTCATCCACAAGTGATCCTGATCGTTTCTGAAATCAGTGTTTGTTCTTTTTTTCTACCAGTGTATGTACCTGTGATTGGGGGAAATCTATGGGGTGGGGAGGGGGGAAGGGGTGAAGTACTGGAGCTCACTGGGAGTCCTCAGGAGGTGAAACTTTCATCTTATAACAGATTACAACCAGGAATTTGGGTTACGGTCTGAAAATGTTTTGATGGAATTTGTCAACCAAATATTTCCTGCAAAATAGTCTTGAATTGAAGGGACTGCATCTTCTGGCCTTTGAGATATGCACAGGTTTGGTCATTGCACTTGAGTAAATATTGTGGTGGACCTCGAGGCTTTCCATAAGCCCAAGACATTGTGAATTTGTCCACTGTCCTCGCATCCAATCCTATTGTCTTAACTGTGCCGTCCAGTCAGTTCAGGATATCGGGACTCCCAGTTGAATGAATGTCTGAACGTGTGTGTATGTGTGTGCGCATTTTGAGTTTGAATGTGCGTCAAAAGGGCGAGACAGGGTTTCGAGTTGGAGAAGACTTTACAACATGTCTGGGGAAACGAAGGTTTAAATTAAAGAATAAAATTGCCACTGTATAGAAATCAATCCAATATCTCATTCTCTGTATCTTTGTTCTGTTTGTTTTTTGACTTGAAAAAATGAATAAAAGTTTTACTACATGTCTGTCTTTGTAATCGATGTCACTCAACAGCTGTTATCTTAATATACTGTATGAAATATATTGCTTTCATTTAAAGTGTGCACCAGAAATTTGGGACACTAGTGGCAACAACTGACACCTTTAAAGGGTGATCCCTGTTTTTATTTTTCATGTGATATTCAGATGAGTGGCCAAAGAATTTAGAACTACAATATTTGGTAATTGCCACACAAGCACCATCAAAATACAGCCACACAAAACGAACTAATGCTACACATTTAGAGGCAATTAGAGTCTCCAGCGTGTTTCACATTTAGGGCAAATTCATCCTGATTTAGCAGATGACCTGTTGATTTAAGACGATTTGACGAATGGCCAAACATGCCTTGGCTGCCACTATGACTTCCATTCAATTAGCATTAGTGGTGGTTATAGTTTGCTCTTTGTGTGGTTCTTAGACCACTCTTACACCAACAACCATGTCAACAAAATAAAATAAAATAAAATTGAGGCCCAGCTGGCGGGCGTCGTCCACAGGTGTATTGTTGAAGCAATCACGTGCCTGTGAATGCACAAACATAAACAAACCCAAACCAGACTGACGTTTGTCAACCACATGAAAAAGTCAGGGAGAAAGAGGCATTAATTTGCCAAGATATTTCACAAGAATGTGCTGGTCAACATGCCTCAGTCGTACCTCCAGACTGGAGCCATTCTTGAGGCAGAATCTGACCATGTTGGGCTGGTTGGTGCAGACAGCCTGGATGAATGAAGAACATGTCTTCACTATTCATCTTTTTCTTTTCTTAGATACAGTCATTAGATTAGATTGTACTGTATTGTGTTCTATTGTATATATTTTTTCATTTCTGCGTAGTTAGACAGTATAGTTGAGAGTGACAGAAAAGATAAGAGAGAGAATGTGCATGACATGCGACAGGTCATGAGCCTGATTCACACTCACGGTATCATGAGTAATGGTATATGCAGCTTAGTCTGCAGAGTGCTGTCATTATCTGTTGTTCTCTAACAGCTAAGAAGGTTCAACAGTAAAACCTTCTTTAGTTAAATGTCTGACATTTCAGCTGACCCATCAACCAATCATGTATCGTAAAAATCTGCAACGAGGCAAATGTTCAATTTATTTTTCACAATGGTTGGAATTTTCTCATTGATACATGCAGTTGGGCAACTGAAAGCATTTTCACAGCAAACTGGATTGCACAAGGTGTTTTGGAATGCAAGTACATGTATGTTTCATATTTTGCATGAGCTAAATTCACTCAATCATACATTTCACCCATCTCAACATCCATGATCCCCAATTCCAAACTCTGCAACTTCTGAGAGTTATAAACTTACCACATGTAGTGCGGTTCTGCCATCAGCATCAGCAAAGTTAAAGCTGACTCCTGCCTGCTTCCACACGGCCATCTGATCTGCTGACAGTCACCCAGGTATGCAAGGCTACAGAGGACAGGGTGCACATCAACAGCTTCAATCATTTTTTACATTATATACTGCTGTCAAAATAAAATTACACCATGTTCAACACAAGTCGTGCATTTGAGTTATGATATAGCTACAGAACATACATTGTAGAACTATTTAAATGCAGAGGCCCTATTACACTATGAATGCAATTTATGAAATTTAAGCTAGCAAGGACTGGTTTTCCAAACTTAGTCACTCAAGTTCCCCCTGGTTGGGTTCATCCTTTCATGGCCATCACGCTATTCCAGCTATTTCAAAAGTTAGATCTTATATTAGGCAAAATGTAGCTTAGTTGAAATGTACAGCAGGATGCTCTGCTATCACTAAATCATGTTGAAAGCCATGAGGAACATGGGATAGCGGCACTCAAAAAAGATTTTGGGAGTGCCGCTTTGTCTCAGTTTACCATTTTTTTTTTTTTTGAATTCATATGTAGCTTAGTATTTGAATCTGAGCAGTGAGATTAACTGAGCTCTTCCATTGCTGTTACATTCAACCCTCAAACTCTATACAAGTCTATACAACAACACTCAATGTATGGAGTACCATTAATACCAACACAGCTTCCTCTTGGGGGCGCTCTCACCATGCTGTGAACCGACCTGCTTGCTGCCATGATAGAAGGTCAATCAAGCTAATTCAGAGGCTGGCACCCAAACAGGACAGAGAGTAGCATTAGATAAGAACAATGCCCAGGGTGGGAAATTAACACCAGAAGCTTGTAAAGTTTGACGGTGGCTGGCTAGTTTGTCTGTTCAGCCACTTGTTTTGGGAGGCAACCAACCATCATTTGGAAGTCCTATTCTATTCTAAAAACCTACTTTATTGGTCCGGCAAGTATGTAAACATCAGGAATGGTCCCCACATGTGGTGCCAAAAGATTCCTAAGATCTGATAGTTGTGCAGCATCTTATGTATTGAAGAACCTATTACACAAACTACAATACATGACAGAGGACATATTCCACCTATTAGTGAATAGCATTTTTAAAATTGTTACTTTTGTTATTGATACTTTCAGTCATGTCTTTAGGAAACTTGCTTTAATAGTGCCATTATCTCTAAGCGGACCTGCTGAATTTTTGACTGATAAAAGAGAAGCTTTGTTACAAGTATCCTAAAGCGAAAAAAACCTTTGATAATGCTATGAGTCTGCTAACATGATTTTTGACAGCTGCATCTTGAAAACAGATAAAACTAAACTAGGTGAAATTGTGTTAGCTGGTAACAACTGATTGATACCTAGTTTGAAGCATTATACTAAATAGGTTAAGTATCTTTCCATTAATAGCATACAAATTAGAAAGGGCCCCCAAGTCACTGTTAAAATAAGTTTAGGCTTCGTTGCCTATTACTGCACATACAGGCCAGACACTGATGTGAAGGTTGCAGGGATGTGGGATGTAGGCCGTCACTGGTCTACAGCCATTTTTCTTCCTGAAACCCAAGAGTGCACTGCCGAGGAGCAGTTTATAGAAACAGCATGGGTTTGTGTGTCATAACATCCTGTATGGCATCATGGAGGGCAGTTTCCCAGTTTGAGTTCCTAGCGTTGATGTCGGCTCCCTTCTTGAGCAGGTATCGAACCATCTTTGTGTTGCCTTCCCCAGCCGCCAGGTGGAGGGGGGTAATTCACAGGAGGGTCTTCTGACTGAAACAAAAACCACTTCAGCAACAAATACCCGCTATTAATTTCAAATGACTCAGGTATCATTAATTCAGTCATTATTGTCATCTTAAATGGAAACAAGTGGTTTAGGTGTTGTGAAAAGGGATTAGGATGCTACCTGTTGGGCAAAGCAGAGGTATTCAACAGGAAGGGGAAAATAGCAAGCTGGCACACCTTAATTTCCTGTATCAAAGAATGGTGGGACATGAGTGATAAATGTTCGATTTATTACTAGTTAGGCTGCAAGTCTAATTGATAACTAGACAATATGTACCCTTGAGTCAAGGCTGATAACCATATTGTGGAAACCTGTGAAAAAATCCTTCTAAAATACTTCAGCTAAGTTAATAACTAACACTAAACATTTCTGTTTAACCTAAGCGTTGGTTTGCCATTATAAACAAAGTTAGGTATAGTCAAGTTACAGTAACAGTTACCAACCATGGCCATATTGGTCCCCAACCATCCCAGGCGGTTGGCGAGGCCACAGTAGACCAAAACCTGTAAACCTCCTCTTGGATCTTGGCTTTAGACTGAAAGCCCATTGCCTCAAGGAGGAAGAATTATTGTAAACTAAAAATCAAAGTTTTCTCAGCCAGGTCAGCCTAATTTTAGCGGGTTGTCAGCTCAAGAAAAAATGACGGTTGACGGTTTATTTAGTTTCCCGCGGTTTGAATCAGAAAATCCAATTTTATCACGTGCCCGCTGACACAGAGAGGCGGGGCTAAGCAGGAAAACAATAGAAAAGATCGAGGACACAGTTTGCATTTTTATTCACTCTGTTATAAGCAATATAGGCATTTTCGTAATTTGTCTGTTTCCACTTCAAATAAATTTAAAATGGTAAAAATATAAACCTTTTTAATGCTAACAGGCAAAAACATTAACTGGTAGCAGTAAGCTAGTTAGCGGTATAGCTATTGCACTCTAGTGTCAGTTTAGCCCATATTGCACTCCAGTGTCAGTTTAGGAGATACCAGTTTGTGAGTGAAATTAACTTTATATATAGCTGTCTGACTAGGTAACTGAGGTTTTCATCATTTTCCCAGGCTAAATTTGGGAGATCTCACAAATATTGGCCTGTGTGGCCACTGATCATTTTTGAAGATGGCAGTATAGCCTACTCATAGCCCAGGTCCTGGTCCCTGATTGGATCTCTATCACTGGCCAAAACCTGTCCAAGGTAAGAAATAAAAGCTTCCTGCATAAAAATATTAGATTTATTTTTGTGATAGCTATTATCTGTTTGTTTATCTTGTTTGCCTTTAGTGTATTTTAAAATTGTGTATTGCATATTTGTCATCCATGGTCTCTGCCATTTTTAGATTCTTGGACTGCAGTGGAGCAGCTTCAGTGTGTGATGGTGAAAGCAGAAGTAGGTGGCATGTGTGCCTGATTCACTCACATGATGCGTGGAGGATGATAAAATGATGCTCTAAAGAATAATAATGAAACAGCCAGCCACTGTCTATATGCCTTATGATTAAACAGGCATGGCTTTTGAGCGAGCAAGTTATTGAGAGTTGTCGTTTCTACATGCACCCAAAGCATGGAGCCCTAATTACTTCTGTCAAACTAGTTTTATGATGATGATGATATAACAGAGTGAGTCACAGGGAGCAGAAGTTAGAGCATGGGAGAGCAACTTCAGGCCTAGCAACAGTAGGCATTCATGAGGGTGGCAGTGGTGTTTTCTCTCTCCTAGGAGATCTGTTGCTATACTGGGGCTGCACATCTGGAAAATAGTGCTTCAGTCATCTGACTATGAATCTTTCATACATCTGAACAGAGAAAAGTTTGGACTTCCCCTTGGTGTATTTGGTTCTACAAAAGAGGCTGGTTCAGTGCAAGACTGAATAGGTGTAGACAAATTTAATCAATAAATTACTTAGTAGCCTAAATGAAACTGGCTTAATAGAATCAATGATCAGGTGTTTGGATGAGTTTGAAATCACTTTGAATCTTTGGTCCATGCCTGCCATAATGGGTAGATTACTATGATTCCTTTGTGTAGATCATGTAAAAGTTCAGCTCCTGTCCATTCATGCCCCTATGGACATGACATAGTGGTCCCTCCTATTTTGTAAGGGAATCCCCACGGCTAGATCTGTTCACCTGTGGAAATAATGAATCATAGTTTTCACTGTGACTGTGCAGGGTGTCATTAATGGTCAGAGGCCGAGCGCTCAGGCATCTGCTTCCCACACAGATGTCTGACTGGCAGAGTCCACTGATGACTAATACTGTGTTTGCAGAGGTTTGGTTGGGTTGCTGTGTTGATGTTTGCTAACTATGGAGACCTTAAAGTCGAGTGGTCGGTGAGAGGGTAATCCTTAAAGGCACAGTTCGTGTTTTTTAGAAGTCTATTAAATTCATCAAACCCTTGTGTTGGTTATTGTGTTATTAGAAGCAGAGGTTATATGTTAGGAATTGGTAGCAATGATATGTTCAAGTCTATGGGACTGAAAACAGTTTATTTGAAAAAATGTATGAAAGTCATTCTATAGCAAACTTTGTTGAAAAAAAGATTTTGGAATGTGCAGCATGTGAGTTTTTAGAGAAATGGTTTTGCGTGGGCTTTGCTGAAAAATGCTTAAACTATTCTGCCTTCAGGATTTAAAAAACTAAAAGACTGAGGCAAGGTCTAAAAAGACTTAGATGATAAACAGGATAAGAAATGAGCCACTCCACCAAATAGAACAAGGTTTTTCTCAAATTAGCCTAGTTTACTGTCCTTCTGGTTTTAACTTAAATTCTGCTTACACCTCAGTTCCTATTCAGTCAAGTTTCCGCACTTTTTTGTTGCTTTTGTGTGTGAGTCAGGGGGCTGGGCTAAGACCGCAGACAGAGGCAGGAAATATCCATGTTTTGTGTGTGTGTGAGAGAGAGAGAGAGAGAGAGAGAGAGAGAGAGAGAGTTTGTGTGTTTAGGACGCGTTTGTCCCTGCCTGATTGCATTTCTCTCCACTCTCTGCTCGGACGTGCTCTCTCCTATACCTCCACCTCACTTTGCAAGGTAAGTCCAACCACAAAACTTTTTTTACTTCATATTCTGCTTTACAATCCCAGAGTCAATTTTACCCTTTCTTCCATTTTTTCCTCTTTTCTTGTTTTCCTTTCCTTTTCTTTTCCCTTTATTTTTCGTCCCATACACTCCTTTCCAAATCTGCACATCTGACATTCCTTCCTGAAACTAGCAGAGGAATCTCAGGGCGGGACAGTAAACCTTCAGTTTCACTCTGGTGACTCCACTCACTGTAACATCCATCTTTCCACCCACACTCTTTCGCTCCCTCTCTGCTTCACTCTAAAATCTTCTGTTATCAGTCTCATATTCTTCTTCCCACCCTGTGTCTGTCTGTCTCACTGCCTGCGTGTTCATGGTCTCGATTTTACAGCTGTTTCATAACTTACTTGAGGTTTAGTGTTGAGTGTGGAAGTGGTATCTAGAGAGCCTAGAGTGTTGTGCCTTTAGTGCAGTCAGGTTGCTATTAATATAGGTTAATAGGCAAATTGTCCCATAGCTGTAGCAGTACAGTCTTATAGTAAGTATAGTAAGTAAATACAGTTTATTTATATAGCACCTTGAAGCAGTGCTTCACAAGAGTAAAATAAGACCAGAAAAAAGAAATTAAAAAAAGAAAAAAAAAGAGAAAAATAATATATCATCATAATATATGATATAATCTTTCATGACAGACTGTCATTAGTTTCTTTGGTACCCACCTTGGTACTTTTATGATTCGTATTGCACTATATTTGCTTTCTCATTCCTCTTTGTCCACTGGTCTTCTCAAATTCTCCCCCCGTCTTTATCGGACTGTCTTGATTTCAGTCTCTTAATCTCATAAACATACAGTACACCGAGCTGTACACACACACACACACACACACACACACACCACACAGACACACACACAGACACACACAGTCAATCGACAGATTGCTCTCAGGTCTCTCCACGCCTCCTCTGTCTGCCTGCATATTGTCTGCTCTCATATTTCTGTCTGGTTAACAACGCATGAATGACTGATTGGTTCAGTGACCCCTGTACCCTATCTCTGACCTTATGTCTCCATCTCTACCCCTCTCTCTCTCTCTCTCTCTCTCTCTCTCTCTCTCTTCATCATCTAACCAGACTCCACTAACCGCCCCAGTGGCCAAGGCCAAAGGGCCAGTTTCTTTCTCCCAACCTCTCGGCCTGCCTTGCCTTCTCTTTGGCCACATCTCAAGACAAGAAACGACTCCCTTTTGTCTTTATTCCTCACTTCCTTCCTTTCTTTGTTCCCCACCGAAAGTCATTAGATTGGATTATAGAGATGAATGCCCTCGGTAGTGATTAAACTGTAATTTGAAATCAATGCTTTTTAAAGAGATTAGTGGAGAGAGAAAAGGGGTGTTTAAGAATCAATCTCTTTCATACTAATACCTCATAGTAAGTGATTGGATCAACAGCACATGTAAGAAGTCCTATTTTTTACATTTATACTGAAATAAAATATAAACGCAACATGCAACAATTTTACTTTAACCATTCTCAGCCAAGGAGAAACGCTCACTGACAGGGATGGGAACAAATTTGTGCACAAGATTTGAGAGAAATACGCTTTTTTTGTGGAAAAAATTATGGGATATTTTATATTTTTTTAGCTCATGAAACATGGGACCAAAACTTGACATGTTGCATTTATATTTTTGTTCAGTATACTTTTTTATGCATTTCGCTCAGGCTCCTATCCAAATTGACCAACACAATTTGATTCCTGTATCACCAAAAATGACAAGCGAGGAAAAATAAGGAGTGCAAAGGTCAGGGCCTTCGTGCCGTGAAGTCAGAACAATAACGTAAGAGCGAGTGCTGGGAAAAGAAGCAGAATAAGAGGGAAGGAGAGAGAGGGTCTCCAACCTTTCAACTCTTATCTGTCGCTTTCTCCTTCACCCTGTCCATGGAAAGCGGGGAGACAGCCGAGAGCGCAGGGCCGCACAAAAGGCGGGGACGAGGCAGAGGAGGAAGAGTTGGAGTCAGGAGAGAAGAGAGGGGAAGAGGGGAACTGTCCCAGTAATTATCAGCTTGGTGTTTAGCTTTAGCCAGGAACCAGGAACCCGACTCCCCCCCCCACCACCACACACACACACACACACGGCGTCCTAGCCACGGGCCGCGGGTATCATCACCCCGGCTCCAGTTACCTCCCACATATAAGCTAACCAGGCCAGGTGAGCGCAAACACTCCTCCTCGCCAGCCCTCTCGATCCCTTACACACACACACACACACACACACACACTCCAGTGGACACGCAGAATGGAGCCGGAGTCAGGCATCATGCCGGAGGTACCAGGGGAGAACATACAGTTAAGTGGATCGGGGCTTTTTCTCTCCGTCCCTTACTTACTCTTCAAGTGGCTGTCTAAGCACTGTAACCCTAACCCGCCCGAGGGCCCTTGCATGTGCTGCCGTCGGCCCTTTCTCTCTCTCCTCTCCTCCCTCTCCTCGCTCCTGTCCTACCTACCATTTTATGCGTTCAAATATTTACTGTCTCTCTGTCTGTCTCTGTTTCTTTTGACAGTCACTTTTACTCCTTTGTTTTGATGTCTTCAAACACGGCACCTCTTTACTGGCCGTGGTTCGTTAAAATGATGGGAGGGAGATAAATTATATTACTTATGATATCAGATATCAGGAGAGAGTAGACGATTGAGTAACTTGGAAACTGTAAAACCGTGCGTGGCTTTGAAACCGCTGGTGACAGCAGGAAAAGGGTGGAGCCGGCGCTGACATCCTGTGCAGTGTGATTCTGTTCTGCGATCTGCCACAAAGCAAACACGTAGCTCTGATAGGTTCTCATTTTTCCCGCTGTCTGAGGAGTAGTTTTGTATTTGTATTTTAGTCTGGAGATAAATCAAGATTTTGCCTCAAAGTTTGCATTGCATTCATTTTTTGCCGGTGCGAGACAGCACTGTAGTTTACATCCTTTCTGATCAGACACACACACACACACACACACAATGTAAGAGAGTTGGAGGAAGCATCAGATATGGTGGATTAGTGTCCCTAGTTATTGTGTCCTCAATCGACTGTAATCACTATAATCACGCCGATTGAGGTTATTTACACTGAGCCACGTTCGTTCTGCTCCATTCCTCCTTTATCAGTAAAGGCTGCTGCCTGGCGCCTGTCTAGCAGCTAAATTGAAACAAACTGCTGAGTAATAATAATAATTATCTTGGAAGATGTAGTTAATGCTCCACCCATGTTATTTGGAAGTATATGTTTGTCTTTAATGTTTATTTACTTTGAGACTGCAACAATTATATTGATGCAGAATAGATACTGAAAACATCAGAACCCCTGTGGTGCACAGGGCCTGTTTTTATCGACAGCTGTTTGACAGAACGGAAACCTCAACAGATACTGTTTCATGTAGCTGCACTGTGGGAACCATATAAGGTTTCAAATGTTTGTGCATTATCATCCAAAGAAGACTTATCTATATATATATCTATATATATCTACAGAAGCATGGAGTTGCACATCAAACATTTAAATATGAAGTAATGCATTTTACAACAGCTATGAAGTGCATTCCATTGCAGTCTGTTTATGTTTGGACATTTGCTCTTGGGTGTAGTTTCTCTGATAAAGCAAACCAAATAGGCCTTCATTGCTCTTTCTCTGCATGAGAGCAATAACACTTTTGAAAAGTGATACTGGACCAGTGGTATCTAAACAATATTATGTGTTCCAGTTGATGAATGTTTTTAGTTCTGGTTTTTAAATCTGCAACTCTGGAGTTGTGATTCTTATCATTTGCTTACTCTGATCCTTACCTGGAAATCATGACATGGACACATTTGATGAGGAGAGAGGCCAGAAAGTAAGAGCTGTGTGTATCTCAATTCTGGCAGTTGTAGCCAGAAGAAAACATAGTGGGACAGAGTGAGAGACGAGAGGAAGAGAGAGAGAGGTATATAGTTGAGTGACTCCTCTATATACATACATCTCTCTCTTTCTCTCTGTCTTCTCTGTAAAACAAAATATAGCAGGACATGGTGAAAGAAGATAGTAGGAGAGAGAGAGACGTATATAGATGGGTGACACATTTCTCTTTCTTCTTTCTTCTTGTGCAATAAGGTGAGATAAGTGTGAAAGAGAGAGAGAAGTGTATACTTGAGTGATTCAAGTCTATACCTGGCTCATGCTCATATGTGACATGATCCAGCTTGCGTATAGGCGCGCCCTATTTTGTGCAATGACAATAGCGTGGCGCTGGTATGTCTGCCTGGTGTTGTGTTGCATAAAAGTGATGTCATGTAGCTAATGCAGCAACACAACCCCTCATTTTGGTTCTTCTCTTCTAACTAATAGCGCTCATCACATTAACCACATCCTTGTCTCTGTCTTTCTTCTGGGGATTGTGGTTTGTAGGTGTTTGACTCGGATCCAGGTCTTTGCAGTTACACTTTCATAAACTTTCTTTGGCATACACTCAAAAGTCACATTTTTCAGCCCATGCGCAGAACAGTAGAGATTTTCTTATCATAGTAAAGTTGAAGTTGTTTTAATCCAGCTGCCACCTTCTAACTCTGTTCCTTGTCCCGGACGTCAGAAAGGAAGTCAAAGAAATAGTTACTCGCCTTCTGATTGTGACAAATTAGCTACTTCCCTCATTTGTAAGGACTGTGTGGGTCAACTTCTGCTTTTGCTTCTCCTTACTTCAACCAAAGCCTTGCATCCAGCCCCAAACAGAAACAACTACACACTTATAAGTATTCACACTTACTTTTTCAGCCAGTTTCTCCCCCTCCATGGGAGAAACCTCCAGGGTAAATTTGGCGAACCTACCAGTCACTTTGGCAGCTGATAAGACAAATGTTCAGAGGTCTGTTTCCCCCTTTTCCATTGTAAAAATCATATTTGGCAGGTAAAATAGCAAAACGGTCCTATTTTAGCAAAAGCAAAACCTAATTCCCTGCCCTGATTCTCTCCCAAGCTTTTCCATCCGTACACTTAGGGCCAAATCTCTCCATACCTACTCTTCTCTGCTGCGTATTTTTACCGATCCTTCCCTCCCCTTTTCACCTTACCACCCTTCTCCTCCTCTTAATAGTTACTCGCCTTCTGATTGTGACAAATTAGCTACTTCCCTCATTTGTAAGGACTGTGTGGGTCAACTTCTGCTTTTGCTTCTCCTTACTTCAACCAAAGCCTTGCATCCAGCCCCAAACAGAAACAACTACACACTTATAAGTATTCACACTTACTTTTTCAGCCAGTTTCTCCCCTCCTTACCACCCTTCTCCTCCTCTTCTCTCCATGCAGCATGCTCCGATTCCAGGCGGCGCCGGGGCAGTTTGGGCCAGAGATCCGGGAGCCGGGCCTCCGGGTGTGGAGGGTGGAGAAGATGAAGGCGGTGCTGCTGGATCGCTCGGAGGTGGGAGCCTTCTTCAACGGAGACTCCTACCTGGTGCTGGAGAACCGCGGGCAGCTGGGGGCCGACCTGCACATGTGGATAGGTGAGAGACTGGAGACACATCTGTGTTTATGTACTGTACATATGAGAGGTTTCATTACAAAATGCTGTACACGTCAAGTTTGGACACACCACATTTTTCTTTATTTTTACTATTTTCCACATTTTAGAATAATAGTAAAGACATCAACACTATGAAATAACACAAATGAAATTATGCAGTGACCAACAAAGTGTTAAACAAATCAAAACTATCTTATATTTTAGATTCTTTAAAGTAGCCGCCCTTTGCCTTGATGGAAAGGCAAAGGCTTTGGAAAGAAATTCATACATAGGCATCAACTTCACCATTTATATTTGTCTAAGAAACAAATTTCAAGCATTTAAGCATAAGCCTTTAGATCAAAATGGCTTTAAGATAATGAAAAACATAGAACATTCAATCAGGAGTGTCCAAACTTTTGACTGGTATAGTATATTTGATCCTTGAGAATGTTGTTTTTGTAAAGGGCTTAAGATAGCTAATACATCAATAGTGAGCCTTTGCCTTTGTGTCTGAGTAGGTGGCACATTTTACAACTGATGGTATCTCTTTTTGGAATTAAATCCATCACTGATGTTGTACAACAGATTCAATTAGATTCCTTTTATTTATCAAAGAAAAGCACATGGAAAGCTCTCTTTTCCAGGAGTGAGAATTGCTAGGAAAAGAAACAAAATAAGAGCAAAAGGGAGAGATGAGAAGAGACAAGGGGATATCTTTCAGTGGGGAGAGTCTGTGTTTGAAGAGATGGGGAGTGACTCTGCTGTTCTGACTGGAGTGGAAAGGTGTTTCCATCCTTAAGGAGGCAGGAGTGACTCAGCGCCACATCACTTGGAGATAAGGGATGCTTGTCTTTTAGGCTTAACTCGGTCTAGCCAAAGTGCTAGCCAACGTCCTGAGAGCACTACACACCTAATTAAGGGCCTGCGGTTGAAAAGCTAATAACCCTCCCGCTAATGGTGATGACACATGAGACACAACGCTGACCCATTGCGTAATTGTGTGAGGAGAGAGAGGCTGGATGGAGCGGGACGGGAGGATGATGAGAGAGAGAGAGAGAGAGAGAGAGAGAGAGATACAAAAGGGGGGAAGAACTCCCGAGGGAAAAGGGATGGTCAGGTTTTGAGCAGGGCTCGTTAAAAATGCAGGAGGACTGTTACAGTACTCAAATGTGGCTGTTGTTTCCAGCATGTATCCGGTGCTTAGGTAACACTAAGCTGATTGTCACAGCTCGGAGAGGGCTCTCTCGCTGCTCAAGCATGCATCTCTCCGAACCCTCTCTCCCTCCCTCCCTCCCTCCCTCCCTCACAACCCATGACCCCTGTGTTGTCATTGTCTGTCTGTTTCTTCTCATCCCCTTTGTCTTCACTACCCATCACCCATCACGCCCGTCAGCGCCTCTTTGTTCCCTCACCGCGTCCCTTTTTTGACATCTTAACCTCTCTGACCTCGCTGTTGATACCTGTTCTCTTTTTCCTCTCTCTCTCTTTCTTCTGTCTCTATCCTCGCTTCTCTTTCTTCTCTCTGTCACTTCCTCTCTCTTTTTTTCTTTATCTGCTCTGTCTCTTTCACCTCTACCATGAAAGGAGTCGCTGCCTGAAAAACTTGACATACCAAGTGCGATCTGAGTAACACTTTCATTCTTTTTAACTGACATTTTCTGGCTTTCTTAATTCTTTCTGTTTCTGTGTCTGGCAGGTGAGAAGTCGTCTCGGGACGAGCAGGTGGCGTGTGCCATGCTGGCCACCCAGCTGGACAACTTCCTGGGTGGCGACCCCATTCAGCACCGGCAGGTTCAGGGCTACGAGTCCCCGGAGTTCATGATCCTCTTCCCCAGAGGGGTCAGCTACAAGGTGGGGACCAGCCAAGAGCGGGATAGCCTTAATTCTGGAGGCTGTTTGAACTAGTGAAATGTTTGGATGACTGAAAAACTTTGAAATACCGGTGAAATTCATGAGACTATCGCTGTCGTCGTGTGAAAACCTTGTAACTCCAATTTTGGTGTATTCAATAATTGTAACTCCAGTTGAAGAACTATGTGGTCCTCTATGGGTTTGAAAAAATCGGCAATCATGAAACCCTTTCAAGCCCCATTGGATAAACTCAAAAATGCATGGTGATCAAGCTAAAAACAAGGCTGCTTTTCTCTAAAAGCAGCCTCAAAACTTGACAATTTGGAGATACAAGGTTTTCACCTTATGACACATGCGTGCACACCAGATTGCCTTGTACAGTTTAATTTATAATTGATACACTTGCAAAACCACAAACCCACAAAGAAATTCCAATAATTGTACTAATTATGTAACAATTGCAAGTGGTTTCACATTGTGGGATATTTCATTCTGAGGCATCTGAGGTTTTCGATCCGAAATCAAAAACTTGGACTTAAAAAACAAACATATCACTCATATCAGAGTATCTTTTTATTGTTTGAAAACAAATAAACGTTTTACAGTATCCACGATATTATGACTTCTCTGTGCCAAAGTGCATTCGTGTGCACACGGCTTCCATGCGTGCCATGTTAGGCCTGGTAAAACAAAGTCAGACACTTCTAAATAAAAGTCAGACACTTCTGTAATCAGTACCTGGGAAGGAAATGATATTGCCTTCAACTGAACATGCCCCTTTCCTCACAGGAGGGAGGCGTGGAGTCCGGCTTCAGGAGGGCTCAGGGTTCGGGGACGGTGCACAGGCTGTACCAGATCAAAGGGAAGCGCAACATCCGTGCCAAGGAGGTGGAGCTGTCCTGGGAGAGCTTCAACAAGGGAGACTGCTTCATCCTCGACCTCGGCGAGGTGAGAGAAAACACTCCTCAAATCCAGCTTTTACAGTTTTTACACATTTCAGTGAAAGTTTTTCTCTTTCGATCCAGCTGAGTGACAGGTCTGGACATACAAAAAATGTATTTTGCTCACATTGCTTTCAAAAACCAGATATGGAAGTGGTCAGGCTAACATTGTGATTGAATTTACTACTACATTTTTTTAACATAATCCAGCCACAATGGGAATACAAGCAGTGTAAGGAGATGAAAAGGGAAAGTGGTAGTAAGTAATGCAGGTACAGATTTAAATAAATACAACAGGAGAAGCATAACAGCTGTAATTAAGCCTAGTGTGGACATACAGTTATGTGGCCTCATCAAGTCTGATCTTTTGAATCTGATCTTGAAAATCAAGTCAAAGTGACAACTGTAACAGTAGACTCTCCTGGTACTTCCCTAAATCTGAGTAGATCTGTATGCCTAATATATAGGAGGTTAAATGAAAAATATGCCATGTAGCTATATTGAAAAAAATGAAATGGTTTGCTGTGAAACATGCAGTGAGACTGTCAGACTTATATGATCTCATGCTGCTTCCTCGGCTTCCAGACCATCATGTCGTGGATCGGCTCCCAGGCCAACATCTTCGAGAAGCAGAAAGTGCGCGAGATCGCCTCGCTGATCCGTGACACAGACAGACACGGTAAAGCCCGCATCGTGGACATCTGCGAGGGGGAGGAGCCACCAGAGATGCTCAAGGTAAACTCTCTTAACAGTTGTCCTCTCAGTTCAGCAGGCTGTGCCTCAGTGTATTCAAATGTTTCATTTAATTCTAAAGACTTGGTAGACTAAGATAAGAGGTTGATAGTCACTTACGAATCTTCCCTTCAATAACAGTCACTTAATTCATACTTTATACTTATAGAGGACATTATTAATGTTTACTGTGATTCACCACCATCATCAGAATCCATTGCAGAATGGTTGTCAATATAAAAAATGCTTTGAAATCAAGTGACACTAGAAGAAATCAGTCCCAAAGAAAGCTCCGAATCTGTTTTTTCAGTCGCTAAGGTTTCTGAGGTTGGTGTCAGCTTTGCTTACATAAACATCCCCACTCTCTTGATGAGCAGGTCCTGGGCCCGGTGCCAGCGCTCGCAGAGAGCACTCCAGAGGAGGACAGCAAAGCAGACGCCTCCAACTCTGCCTCCCTCTACAAGGTAGCTTCACTTGCCAAACAGTCAATATTGCATCCATATGCCAAAACTATTACTATATTTGTGTCTAAAAACGTTTTTGTGTTAAACCTGCTTTTTGTAATCAAACAAAAGAGAAACCCTGTGTTCATTTGCTCCACAGGTGTCTGATGCGACAGGCTCGATGACGATGACCAAAGTGTCGGAGAAGAGCCCATTTGCCAAGGAGCTGCTGGTGCGCGACGACTGCTTCATTCTGGACAACGGGGCCAACGGAAAGATCTTCGTCTGGAAAGGTGAGGAAATACTCGACCCCCAACCAGAAAACCTCTGCCTCCTGAAAAGCATACCTGGGGACAGTTGTTTGATCAGTAGCTAATTGAATGAATTGTTTTACAAGCATTGTGAAAAATGTTGATCAACACTTTCATGGGGAGATGAGACTGAGGTGAGATATCAGAGTTTAGCCATCTCTTCCTCTCCTGTCATTTTGAGTTATAGTCCATTCACTAATTTTTTCAACATTTACTTTATTACTTTATTTACTTTATGGTGTCAAACTTAGCTTGAAATTAACTGCTGTCTCAGCTAACAAAGACACCTCAAATAAAAAGACACAGATGTGACAGTAAAGTTTGTAAGGCGACATATTTTGAGGGATTATTTCCTGGTTAAGACTTCCATTTCTTGCTGTGGGCGTCAGGTGTTTGACAGAAAGCAGAGTGTACCGTAACGCAGCACTGAAATGAAAACACTCAACTCAGGCACAATAAAGTAAGAATAAAACAGAGAAATGATGACAAAACCAAATTAAGGCTCGGTAATTCTCAAGTCTGTGGAAGTTGATTTTCATACTGTACAAGAATGAATGGCAGCACATGGCTGCACCTCTTCAACCACAAGTACCAATCTAGTTCATTGATGGCCGACAGGTAGCGGAGCCAATGCTGAGGAGAAGAGGGAGGCCCTAAAGATGGCGGATAACTTCATCCAGCAAATGAACTACCCCAGGATGAAAACACAGGTGAGCCTTAGATATTAGATTAGACATTACTGTAGCAACTGTTCTGTCTGGTGCCAAACTGTACAAAGGAAAACCAGATACATTCTCATCCTTACTGTAAACTTGCAGCTTGTTATGATGTTAAATGATATTTTACAGGTCTGGGATTATCACCTCCACTAAATGAAACCATTTGCTGTACTGTAAATGCTTTATGCGTATACAATCAGCAGTTAAAATATATGTAAACTCTGTATTCTATTGTTCAGGTGGAGATCCTGCCACAAGGGAGGGAGACCATCATCTTCAAGCAATTTTTCAAGAACTGGAACTAAACATTTCATGGGGAAATTCACATATCTTGCACTCATGAGAAATTAGCTTGAACCCAACAGTCTCAGTATCTCAATATCTCAGTCTTCTGTCAAAAAACGACAGCATCTGATACACATCGACATTCATGTTTTTTTTATATGCGTCTACTTGTATGTACATATTTGTAAGGTTCTGCACTAACGGAGCATTGCTTGTTTTAGACTTAGGTAGAATCAGAGATGTGATGCCACTTTTATATGCATATAAGTATATGAAGGGTTTCATTTCAAAAAGCTATATTGCTATATTTTGGAAAAAATGTTGCTACCTGACATTCATCAGGCAATATTGGAAAAACATAAATGATTCTGTCTGTTTTATAAGCAAATGTGTTAATTGACTTTCATGTCAGCAGTCAATATAGGAGAGTGGGTGGGTTAAATGGTGGAAATCTCATTTTGGAACAAAACTCTTCATATATATATATACAAACACAGTTTCCTCACCGGGATTCTTTCATCTCATCTTATTTCATCTCCAAACAAAATCTGAGATATTTTTTTCAAATGTCACCCATCAGCACTGTCACACAGATCTTTAGGTGTTGTTGTGATTGGAAAAGTTGATTGTCTTCCTCTTAGAATTTACTGTTTTAGAGCCGACGGTGCCTCATATTCCTGAGTCTGCCTTAAAGGAAACAGGTCAAATTAGTAAATTCTTGTGAGAGTGAGCATAAAGCTAACGAGGGATAAAAAAGCGCCTGTATCTTATTTTTACATAACTTTTCATCATGAGGACCAGACCGCCTACTCCTGTTAAATCTTCTAAATCTAAGTCTTAAATTGTTGTTTTTAAAGCCAAGAAGATTCCAGTGAATGAGTTTGGATTTGTCGGGGTGTTTTTTTTACATTTGTTTAAAAGTAACATAGATGTATTTTCCTGCATTTGAAAATATGAAAATAAATTCCAAACTGAGTCCACTTGTACATTAAGTGGTTTGATTCTCCTTTGCCAGCAGTTATACCAGCAATTAAAATGCTATGATCATAATAATAATTCTGGCAATTTCCCCTGTTATGACACGTTTGGTTTCACCTCTGCTCTGGATATCCAGAGGCTCGGTTGTGCCTCCGCCCATGACAGTCAACCAATGGTATCACCAAACGCTTTCTACATAACCTTCATTGAAACTCTGTTGTCCCTGTTGCCATGGCGACATATATAAATCTGATAATGTGACAGCAGATCACAATCAGGGTCCGCTGTAACTTCAAGCTCACACTCCATAGACTGGAAGCACACAATCAATTTTTTAAAGTCAAAATTAGTGTGTTCATTGAAAGCCAATAGGAACAACTGTTAATATAACTTTAACTCCAATCTAGCATTAATTAATTAATTACAACTGAACTCCCATCAAGATTTTGACCAAATTCAACCCCAGCTAAATCATTCCACACTAAGAATACCAGGGTCAAGGGTCAAGATCCTGCATCTTTTTTTTCAGCACCTTTGGAGAAGTCTAAAAAATTAACTGGGAACTGGCAACTTTGATACTTAATTAGTCCAAAAACTACTGAAGTTTTTTCTTCTGCAGAGAGTAACTAAAGCTACATATACAGCATATCTAATAATAATAATAAAATTGATTTATATAGCACTTACAGTTACAAAGTGCTTCAAAAACAGTAGTAAGAAATCCAACGAGAAAAAAAAAAGACGTGAAAAGTAAAAACAGGAAACGAGACTGGTAACACCACTGTTCAAGTAACTGCAAGCCTAAAATGCTGAGTTTGCAGAAGTGTTTTAAAAGAAGATTGTTTGGGCGGATCTACTCAACGTTCATCTTATTGTTGCTTCAAGGCCACCAAAGATAATAACTGTCTCGTCTCTTCTTATCCATTTATGGCCTATTATTGTTGACTACAGGTTGAAGGGGTGTGTGTGTGTAGGTGTGTGTGTGTGTGTGTGTGTGTGTGTGTGTGTGTGACCAGTGTCAGTTCATGTTCATGTTACAGAAACACTGTTGGGGATCCTAACCCTAAAAGGTTAACTGCAGGTATTTAAACAAACATAAAACATTTTAACATAAAACATCTTGGTCTTAATCATAGCTGTTTTTTTTTTTTACACTTTTCATGCATTCATTTGCAGTGTACTTCAACGTGTGTGTGTGTGTGTGTGTGTGTGTGTGTGTGTGTGTACGTGTGTGTGCGTGTCTGTGTGTGAAGCCACTGCACTGTGACGTCTGAACGACTGCTAACAATCATGTTTACATTGGTTTTTATATGATATGAAGTTTATGACAGAAGGTTCATGATGGCGTAACCCTTCTCCTTCAATGTGTGCCAGCGTGCCAAATGGAAGCTTTTATGGCTGTTTATGTTAGAACGGGAAAAGATAGATTGATTAGAGTAAATAACAGCTATCACTTTCTATCACCAGTATTATGTGTGTCAAGGCATCATAAGATCTGACTGATATCTTGGTATTGAGGAGGCAGAGGGTCTGCTTTTCTGTCAGGGTCTGTATTGATGAGGCGAATGATGAGGCCCTTGACTGACTTTTACTACAAATTAATCATTCCTGCACTGGATCTGACTAACCTGATTTAATTATGAATCATATTTGTATCATAAAATGCTCTTTTCTTTTCTTTTTCTCACACTATGTGGCAAACATTGCATCAGCTCATACTGAAATCATACCATTAGATAATGTTTCACCCCAAACCACCAAGTCAATCGAGCCTTGATTTCCTAATCTTTGAAGTCATTTTTATAGCCTTGCTTTGATACAAGGATCTTTTGTTTATAGTTTTTGATCTTCCTTTTATCAATTACTTTCATGTTTCTTGCCCTACTTTTATATTTCTTACCTGGCTTGCACTGGTTTTGCTTTCAATTTTTCATTCTTTCAAGCACTTTTTAACACATTTTTAACATGCTAAAAAGTGCTATATAAATAAAGATTATTATAATTTTATATATTTAAAAAAAAACCCATCACACTTCCAGTTGTATGTCAGCTCCACTAATTAATAATATGATCAATATGATTGTATTATTAGTAATACTATTGTAATACCAGCTGAAAATCATCTGCGTCACTCTAAGGCCAGAGTTCAGCCTGCTCTTATCACTGTTATAAAACAGATGATTTCATCCCGCCTTTATTGTAAAACAGCAGCGACTGCCGGGAAGCCAGCAGGGATTTTATATTTGATTCCTCTGCAGAAACGTTGCCTCGCCAGCTCAGAGGCCATAAAAAGTCCAAAGGTCAGGGAGACACAGAAAGGTAGAAATAAGTTGGACAGGCAGCGCCGGACGTCCAGTCTCCTCCACCAGCAGACCTGCACCTGCTCTCCTCCAGAAACAGGTAGGACAACCAACAACCACGGGAACTCTGGGAATATTAGGACGGCATGTGTCTGATATGACCTAATGTGTAACTAACATATTTAAATTCTAATATTTTTTGGACATGTTTTTTGTTACTTTGATATCTGATACATTTTTAGTGTAAATGATTTTGTGTTGTGGGCACATTGGATGTTAAAAGGAGTTGGGAAAATTGGTCTGCTTTGTTTTTAATTGACATTCAGGTATCATTGACATTACAAATCATTTTCAATGGTTTGGATTTGTCATAGGACCATGAAAGAAATTATTCACGAGGGATGGTGTCAGTTATTGTTTACAATGAAAGAAATAATGAATTGTTGAGCGTATTTGTAACAAAATTCTCTCTTTATTTGGCAATACTGGTGGTTACTTCAAGGTTTCTGCTGGACAAAAGCTTCTATATTAGTTTCTGCTGGACAAAAGCTTTATGTTAGTTCTGTACAGCTGAAGTCGGCTGAAACTTTATCAAGGTTTTACAGTAACATTGTTTATGTCTCACAAAGAATAGCTGCCTTGCATATTTACACTTTATATTTGCTCTTAAAGTTTCTGTTTCATTTCTTATTTGTATAGGTGTGGTAAAGCTTGATTTAAGTGATGTTAAGTCATCAGACTTCACAGCTCCAGGCATCTTACAAGTGTTTTCTCTTTCTCAGGAGTAAGAATGCCACATTTCGAGATGAAGAGTATTCTGAAGAAAAGTAGGTGTTTTGCTTTATCCAACTATTGTTATACTGTTGCAACATTAGTGATTGATAATTTGGAACCTTTGCTCAGATCAAGTCTACGTGATGCGTGGATCTTAAATAATGTTCATATCATTCATGGATTAAATCCAAGCTGATATCAAGGCCATCCGTGTTAATAATTGCTTAGATTGTAGCTGTAAATGCTTGATGATGACATATTTCCATAAGGACTTAGCCAACGAAGCTTATTCAATTTTCTTTGCTATTTGGAACGATTTATATCATCTAACTTGGATTTACTTCCTCTGTCTCACAACAAGAAAAAGTTTACTCTCATGTTTTGCTCATTTTCTGGACTTGCTCCATTCTCAATTGAAAGAGACAGTCAGCTATAAAGCCACATTAACAGTGACTTGGACAGCTGAAGCTCATCTCCTCTGCCTCTCTCTCTCTCCCAGAGCTGAGCTCGGACTTGAAGGAGGAGAGCAGCACCCAGAGCAGCTCTATCGGAGCGGTGCGCTGGACCCTGCCGCAGGAGAGCACCACGGCCCACAGCTCGGCCCCCAGCAGGACCGCCAAGACTACACACTCACAGGTACAATACACATCTGTGCAGAGGAGCGCACATGCACACACACACACGCACACACACACACACACACACACACACACACATGCACACACATGTACACAGGCTCACCAATGGTTTCAGTTTGTACTGTGCAGCTTTTTAAGGTGTGCTCTGCACGAACGCCACCAACACAACTTCCTGACTTCCTTCCTTCCTGATTTTCACTCTGACAAGCAAATCCAATTAATTTATTTGTTTGGTTGTTACTGATATTTCTCTCCTGTTATTGGTGTGTGTCGATATTCTGCTTGTGCGCTGCTCTGTTGAGGCTGAATGCATTTCTAAACCAATCTGATGAGTTTCACATCTAGGTTGGTTATGAAATTCATAAAAAATCTATGAATATAAGTAAATACATTAAACATCACCTGTTGTGTGTCCTGCAGCAACATCCCCGTCAGAACGGCCTTAAGGATCTGCGCAGCCTTCAGGAGTGTGTCCAGTTCATCGAACACTGGAAGGAACAAGTGGACCAAGTCTGCAAGGTAGGATCCGAGAGAGAGAAAGGAAGGAAGGAAGGAAGGAAGGAAGGAGAACGAAAGAGAATGCAGACAGATCAAAGTCACTATTTAATCTCAGCGCTCTTTCAAATTTAATGATACATAATGAGGGCAAAGAACAAGGAAATAGACAGTAGAGAAATGCAGGGCTGATGTGCATCATGTGAAACCTGTAGACATGAGGAACCAGGCAAGGAACTCCAGATACTGATGAGGGTTTGCCCCATTTTCCTATAACCCTCAATTTCTTTTAATATAGAGATTATCATAGATTGCTGCCACCTCAGGAAAAAAAAGCAAACAAAACATTTCAGATGAGAGTCCATTGCTTGTGAACAGGCTATGAGGCTGACCAGAGCAGAAAACAAGGTGGTGTAACCCATCATGGTTGATCATTTTACCTTGTTAAAAGTTCATAGGTGCAGATAAAGCTTGCAGATGTGCAGAAATTCACTTTAAAACCCACAATTGTGACTCAGCGCCAAGATAAAAAAAGACCCTTACTTAACAGGTAAGGGGTTTCCTCTCTGAGGTCGAACAAGTTTGGGCGAATGAGAGTTTATGAGCATAGAGATTATACAGGTCGGTTAAGCGTTGCTACGGGAAATGATTACTTGGTTGCTCATGCAGAGAGTGATGACGGAGTTAATTGAGTGGGTGGATGCTGATAGGATGCATGTCGTTGACTCTTTTACAGCCCAGTTAAGTTACCCTCTGCCCTGTACGGGCTGGGGCAGGCAGGGTGGGCTCCAACACACAGCAGGTGTGATCTGATGGACGCTGTCGGAGTTACATATGAGGTTAGAGGAGGGACAGGTTGTGAGAATGGAAAAACATCCCCATGTGGCCTATTTAACTGAGCTTTGACCCACAAATAGGCCACAGTTGGTGGATTTTCTGACCAGAATGACCTTTTGAAATATGTAGCCTAACTATCAAGTGGTGTAAACAAAAACACCTGCTGCCCTATTTTACCGAGCTTTGACCGTAAAACACCTTATCCAGAGTGTATGATCCTGACTGACGCTGTGTTGTTGCTGCAGGGCGAGGTCGACCCGGAGGAGGGCAGCAGTAAGAAGGAGGCCCACAGCTCAGACCGGCGAGCTGAGCGCAGTCTGGAGGAGAGCAGGAAGCTCATCCTGGAGTGGGCCAGCGAGCTCCACCACGTCGACAAGGTCAGTAGATACACCATGGGACATGTGACAGGGTGGGGGTGGGGTGGGGGGGGGGTGGGGGGGGGTGGGGGGGGGGGGGGGTGGGGGTGGCACAGAGGCTGGAGAGACTGTCCTGTAACTGAAAGGTCACAGGTACAGTCAGTGTGTTTCTACCAGCAGCGAGATACTGCTCACTCAGTGTTAGTCACTCTGCATACAAGCATCAACCAAATTCCTAAAATGGAAATGGAATCATGCTTGCATTCATGATTTTTCCACCTAATATATTATGAAACATTCATCTCTGCCACATTTTCATCATTAGATTAAACTCAATTTTAATATATACCCAATAACCACACATCAAACTTTGCTTTTGAGGCAAAAACAACCATACTGAACTACACTCTTCTGTGTCCTCAGCTACTGAAAGAGACGCCCTGGGCGACAGACAGCTGTGAAAAGGAGACGGAACAAGAGGTGGACGCCAAAGAGGAAAAGCAAATGAGGATCATGGAGTGGGCCAAGGAGCTGCAGAGGGCCTCAGAGGTGAGGGGTGGAAAGACTTGAAGTAAATTCCAGGGGGAAACATGGTTGTCACCAGAACCCAGAGAGGCAAATTACATTTTGAATGGCTCTTCTGCTGTCTGGCCTGTAACTAGTAGGCACAGAGATCAAGATACCTAATAACTTCAATAATATATAGTAGATAGTGAGTTTACTGTCATGCCAACGGTTATATTCTCAGTGCAGGTGTCATGTTTTTGAAAAGGGCGGATATGCCCTTTTGGAAAAGGAAACAGTGTGAGATCATGCAGTTTATGTCGGTCTTGACGTGTGTGTGTGTGTGTGTGTGTGTGTGTGTGTGTGCAGAGCTGCGGCGTGCCGAGTGACGAGCTCGGTCAAGTGTTGCGCCTGCTGGGCCTGAAGAAGAAGAGGCTGGTCAACCTCCTGCCTCTGCTGGAGTTCATCACCTGGTCTCTGCTCAAGGAGGACAGCATGGTGAGACACACACACACACACACACACACACATACATGAAGGGTTTCACTCCAAAATGTTATATGTCCATTCTGGAAAAAAAAAAAACAACTTCCTGAAATTCATTCATCAATATTCTGTCCTCAGAAACAGAACTATTTTGTAAGAAAGGGTTTTTAAATTAATCCTAACTTTAACCATAATGTGCTTTACTTTCATACCAACAATCTCTTTAGTAGAAGTCAGGTTTTAAAATGCTGGATATCACATTGTGGAATGAAACATGTTGACACGAATGTTACATTTGACACGTACCGCAGAGATGAACATCCCAAGTTATGAAATTTGTTGCTTTACATAACTTGTGATATACTGATCCACACAGATTAGAGTGGACCCTGCTCTTTGGATGCATGTTCAATGATAGCATGAATAAATGAACATGGTGATAAAGTTTATATGACCATGATCTGCTACTGGACTGATGAACCCACTCCCATCGCTGTCCTTGTGCTAATAACTGGCAGTAAAGACTCAACAGATAAACTATCTGCAGATTCACAGATGATAGGAGGACAGGATTGACTGAAACTTCAAGAAATATTCTGTGGTTTTGTCTCTGGTTTCAGTTTGATTAAGTTCAGTTAGAGCACATACACTTCAAATGACCTTTCACAATAACTCTTCCAGTAACAGTGAATTGCTTCTGGCACAAACGGTGAATCGCTTCTGGCTCTGTTTATACATGGCAATGACCTTTTGGCATTAATACAGTCATCACTCACTACAAAAACAGTGCAGTGAGACTGTTAGTTATTATTCCGATCATAAACCCTGTGGTGTCACCGTTAACAGCCTTATCAGAGCATTCACTGTAAAGAGTCACTCTGTCCAACAATTTATTGCTTAGCTTCACACGCCAACCACACTGCCACAAGTAGAATTGAGGAATTAACACACATTTTTTCTGTTTTTTTTTGTTTTTCTTTTCAGAGAATGATCCCACAGTTATGGCTGCTGGTGAAGCAGCGGACCTGGAAAGCAGGAACTCCAAGATACATCCCCAACTCAGGTGTGTGCTCATTTTAGAAAACATTTCCCTCAGTCAGTAGGACTTGTGCACAGCCTGAACTTAATATAAAACCTCCTTGAGCCTGAGCCAGCATGTAACGTCTGTTTTCTGGTTCCCGTTTGCAGTGTGGAGTTGGATTTCCAGTGCAGCAGGTAAGATCAACTTGCATTGAGAACAAACATTTTCTCATATTCACACAGCAGTGAGGCAATAGACATCACATTCACAACATGATGACCGTCTCTCCTCATCCTAACAGCTGACGTCATTCTTGACCCCATGACCAACCACCCGTGGCTGCAGCTGTCGGACGACCAGCGCAAGGTGCAGGAGGGGATAACCATGTCCGAACTGCCGTACAGCTCGCAGCGCTTCGACAGCTGGCCGTGCGTGCTGGGCTGGGAGGGCTACGTCAGCGGCCGCCACTACTGGGAGGTGGACATCGCCAACAACGGCTACTGGCGCGTGGGACTGACCACCACCGACTCCAAGCGCCACGGCCGCTTCCCCATGACGCCGCAGCGGGGCTACTGGGCCCTGTGGCGCAGCACGCACCAGTTTTACGCATGCAGCAAGCCGGAGACGCAGCTGCCGTTGGGCCTCGTGCCGCGACGCATGGGCATCTACTTGGATTACGAGGAGGGCCAGATCTCCTTCTACAACGCCGACACCAAGTCCCACATCTACACCTTCACCGGGACCTTCAAGGGGAAGCTGTACCCGCTGTTCGCCCCGCTGGACGGGCGCACGCTCCTGACCATCATCCCGCCAAGTGGAGTTTAAATTTCATTGAAATTTGAAGTTAAAGTGAAACATCTTAAAGTCTTGAAAGCATCTGGTCATAAAATGGAAGAAAATCACATGCATTTCTTTGAATGCCACTGGAATTTGCTTTCCATAAATACCACTCAAATGAACTACTCTGATATTAACAACTTCAATTGATCCTCACTGATTTGGATTTAAAATTTTGGACATTTCAGTTCTGAACTGACCTCAAACCCTACAGATAGAGATGGATTTAAGAAAAAAAAAAAAAAAGTGAATGAATTTGTCCAAGCATAGCGCTCTGAATAAATCTAAAAGGCTTCAAGACAATGATAGCACTGATACCACTGGATACCAATAGATGTGTTCATAAGAAGCCAGACTACTATGACTTAACTTTAAATAAATATAATAGATATTTTTAAAGAAAATGGGATAAGGTAGATTATCAAACTTTTTGACTGATCCACTCATACTGTCCAAGAAAGCTAAATGTAAAATATACAGTAGAATATGTACTTTGCTTAGTTTTTTAACATTTATAAGTTATATATAGATTTAAGTCTAAGGATATATGTGTTTTTGTCTGTCTGTACAGTATATATGCACTTTATAATGCACTTTAATGACCTGTAAATAATAAATATTCAATGTATGCATCTTGTCTTTAATACTGTATGCTTTCCGGTACTTTATCTATCTCTGACTTTCTGTTGTTGTGTAGCTTCTTATTAATAAAAATGTAAAACAAATTACAAAGCATGCATTACATTTTTTCCACAACTATACAAGTCTGTTTAAACGAAAAACCTTATCTGATGGTTTCAAGAAACCACCCACATATCAACCATCTCTTCTCTGATATCGGGTTCTTGATAAAAGCTCTTTGGACACGCACTTCCTTTACACTTCTGACTTCCATAACAGAAAACATTGCATTACATGTTTACATGTGAGAGTGTGCTGTGAAAGCTGCAGTGGAAGTGTCAGATTCTGCAATATCGTCCTGTCTGCTCTTACAGTAAATGTGTGATCACACTTGTCACACATTTACAATAACTATAATATATTTACTGCCACTTCCCTCATGAGCTAAAGTTGATGCTTGGACTGCAGATGACGTTTCAACTTCAAAAGTCAAAAACAGCACTATCCAGGGATGTAGCTGTATCAAACTGATGGAATTTATATAAAGATAGGGTCTAAATTAGAATAGATAAATTATTTTCTGAAACTTTAAATAGATATTTTTGTTGATATTAGTGGGTGCGATGCCTCATGAATGATCAAGGTCCTATAGTTTACCCATCTTTTTATTTAGCATATCACTTGTACTAACACATCAACAAAGACAGACCTCATGTTTTCTGAACCTGAAACAGTTATGTGGCAACTTAGTCCATATTTTCTGGGGGGAAAAAGTCTCAAAAATCAAAATAACTGGAGTTCTGCAGCAGGGTGCAATATCATAATCTATGCACATTAGAGTGTAAGTATAAATTTCTGAAACTGTTATTTAAGTAGAGTGTTGAGGTATTCAAATGTATCACTACTTTTACACAATTAGAGGATTTATGCTTCTTCTACTACTGTCAATGTCAGTACACTTATGCATTTTAGGTAGACTACAATCATTAAAGAGAAAACACCTTAAAAACATAATAGACACGGTATTCCTCTGATCCTCATGGGTTCAGTCTGGAGCCATTAACATGATTCACTGACATTAAATGGGAGTTCAACTTTGTGGACATTACCTAGTGGGATTTTACTACTTTTTCTACTACTACCTGTAATTGTTCAATGTACAAACTACTGAAGACAGCCAAGATAGCATACAGAAATATAAGTACATACTTATGAACACATGAATCTGAGGCTTTTGGGGCCCGGGGTAAAGTCCCACTGCGTAGTGTCCACAGCAAAAAGTGACATAAACATTCAGTCTTTTATCAATTCACTGTCAATAACTCAACTCATGATAGCACAAATATTCCCATCATCGGAATAACGTGAGTTCTGTTTTAGGGTGTGTTTTTTTTTGTTTTCCTCCTTGGTAAGTCAGTATGTTGGTGGCTCCCTGCACTGTTTGTGTCCATCACCGCTCCCTTTGCCTGTCAGGACTCCCTCTTACAAGCCCAGGGTCCGTAGGCTTCACAGTCCGCCGCAAAGAGACTCCCGCCCCCCCTCAGGTCTGCACAGTCCCTGTCCTCGCCGTCCCACTCCACCTTCGCCCTGCCAGACACACACACACACACTGAAGCAGAAAAGTCTCTCTAATATGTCAGTTGACTGTGTATCAGCATCTGAATCCAAATCAAGTTTATCTGCAAGAATTTGAAGTGGTGTTTGGTGTGTGAAATATTTACATAAAGACAAGTGTTTAGATAAAACATAGGACTATAATATAAATTGAGGCTAGCATACAGTTGGACAGGACATGATTTCGACAACTAGACTATGATTTGAGCTAGACTGTACATTAGTGGTAATGTGTACATTTGACAATTAAAAGAAACTTTGCAATAGGAGCATTTTTAATGATCACATTAAATTTGATTGTTTAATTGGTGTGGATCAGGTGTGTTACCTGACTGGTCCTTGTGGGTCAACCTAACAAATATAATGCGGTTTGCTCCCATTTCTGTAAAGAAAACCTGATGAAGGTCCTAGTACAGAAATGTTTTCAGTAAAAACGCTCAAATTGACCTACAGTCTTCTCCCCCCACACCTGTCGCCTTGTACTCAGGTGTGTAAAATCTCTATCGCTTAATGTCACATTTGAAAGATGAAATTTGATCTGGACTCACGGCATGTAGTGCTGGATCTCCGCCCCGTCCCGCCACAGCCACCGCCCCTCCTCCTTGGAGTCCGTCAGCCCCACCCACAGGAAGGGGAAGTAGGGGAACGTCCTCATCACACCTTGAATAAACTCCTGCAGCAGAGGAAACATTTGGGATTCATTCCCAAAATGCTACAGACACATTTTGGAGCAAAATGTGTATTTATAGAAGTACTTCCGCTATGCCAGCTATCATATTGTCAGAAAAGGTATTAACAGTTCAAAGTGAAGGATATCTCACTTCATTCTATAAGGCTGGTAAAATACCACACCAAAACCACATGATCTAAAAAGGTATGCGTTAGCTACACTATTATGGAAGTTAAGTCCCATTTATAAATTTGACCTTTTGGACATGGACCCTGTTTATTGTCTATTTTGGTGTTGAATAGGAATGGATTTCTTGACTTGAACTCGACTGGGCCTGATCTTGGGACTGACTTGGACTCGACTAAAGTGGTTTTGATTACGGCCATTTGAAAAGTATGTTTTCTGCACAGTACCATCTCTGACCGGTCTGTAATCACAGCCAAGCTGCTGTTGTGTCTCTGGCAGAACTCGGCGCTCTCGTCCCACTGAAGGTTTTCCTCCAGTCCCACGGAGAAGAAGTAGCAGTGACCGTTCCACCAAAACCACCGCTCTGGACACACTCCGCACCTGGAGTCTGCACAGAACGGGACAGAGACCGTAACCGTACCAGAGGTTTAAATCGACACTATGTGACATTTTCATACAAGTACATTTACATTTTGCTTCTCTGTGTTACTAGTTCATGTAAAACAATAGCGATTCAATTGATACCCAGTTCATGAAAACCTTTACATTTGCTAATTTAAACACCCGGTAGCAGGTGGATCTTTCCAGGAAAAAAGTGATGCGTTTAACATTTCCGGCAGTAGCAACAGCGGTTTGTTTGGAATAAACAGAAGAAGAACTGGGTAGTTAGCATGAGCAGTGATAGCCACCACAACTGAACAGACAAAGAAAAGAGCGCCACCTGCAGAAGGTCAAACTTCATCACTAGAAACAAAAGAACAAAACGTCACAGTACTGGACACACTGTTTGATTGACAGGTGATCTGTGGGAAGTGCAGTGCAGAAACACCACAGCAATGATTAAATAGCATCAAAGATGTAGCCAAAATAAAAAAAAACAAGAATCTTCGGTGTCTTGAGATTAATAGTACCTGTCAACATTGTAAGTTTGTATTAGACTGCAGCAAAGCAATAAGCCTGAATGAAAAATACTGGAAACGAAGCCAGTAGATCTACTGAGATATGATGTTTCACAGTGTGTCAGTGAGAGGTAAAAATGATAAAACCACCTCGAGTGACGGTGTGAAGCACCAGGTTCAGGTCTCGGCAGTCCTCCTGGCATTGCTGCAGGTGTTTCCTCAACTCTTGTCCAGAACTGTTGGCGGTCTGATCCGTTTCTGCTGCTGCTGTCCTCATGGCTAACAAATCTTTAAAACAGATGTTGTACACAGTCCTTCAAGAATTTGGAGTGACTTTGACTTTGATTGATGGTCTGATTGTTTTAGATGGTTTCTTTGTGGTTTAAATAACTGGTGCTGTGGTGCACTTTAGATAAACAGAGGTACAGAGGTATTAATTGTAGTTTTATAGATGTGTTTATGCTTGACTGGCTGAATACTCACTAAGTAAAGCCAGAGTCAAAACAAGTCCAGTGACCAGGATGACTGCTGCCAAGGAAACAGCCACTCGAACCGCCAGCCGGCAAGTCGGACAGGACGCTACACAAACAAATGATTAACAGGATCTACTGTGACTGTAGGATCTTATAGCATGTTTTGGGTTTGGACTTTGTGCCTCAAACTTTGCCCGTCTGCCATCATTTGATAAAACAGAAAGTACAGATGTCCACGTGCTGTTTCTTTGGCCAAAATGTAATCAATCAATCAATTGTAAAGATGTAAAAGAATCATGATGATAAACAACTGGAAGAAAGATATTCCCCTCTAACTGTGTTACGTTTACCCAAGACAGTGTTTGATGTTTTTTGTACCATTCTCTTCCTTGTTGAATTTTGTGATGGCATTTGTTTCTGTTGTTTTGTGTGGATGTTTGTCATATTGATTTTTCTTTTTCTTTTACGGGTGTTTACATGTTTCATATGTCCCTTTATAGGGCAGCACAAGGCACCAAGCACATGTAGGGAAACATTTATTACAAGATTTATTTACGAGAGTTATTTCCAAAACAATGTACAGGTATTTTGGAAAGGAAATCATTATCTTGAGTTTATTATTCAAATTCTCTAATAAATGTAGAGGATCCTATCAGAGATATCTCAGTGTTAAAGCGTTATCATTTTGTTAACCAAGGGACCCAAGTTACCTGCTCACCTTAAAAAATACTAGTTTTTGTTTTAATCTTTTGTAGTCATCTTCTAAGAGAAAGTGTCCTGTTTTAAAAATGCTGGATCTCTCACTTTGGACCAAAACTCTTGATAGAAATGCACATATAGTTGGATAAGGACATGCTACCTATAACCAACCTGCAGGTGTTTTGTGTGTTTCTCCTGTGTGTTCAGCATCCTCCTCTGGGTTTCTCCGCGACAGATCCATCCTGCCGCTCGATGCTCCTTGTCCCATTTGTTCTCAATTTGAAGTGTTCATCGACTCTGAGTCACACACTCCTCGACACTTACTCACACTCTTCTCATTTTCATACATTTTGTTGTTTGAAATGTGATCGCTCCACCCCTTCCTCTTACATATACTGTGCCATAAATAGAATGGAGGAAGCTGGCAGGGTGTGCAGGCTCTCTGACCCAGGAGATGTTGCTTATGTTGTAGGTATAGAAACACTTTGCACTTAACTTGGCCCGGCTAGATGAAAACAGTGGGGTGTGTGTGTGTGTGTGTGTGTGCAAGGAGATAGTAGGATTGTTGTGTGTTTCACAACAGGAACGATGCAGGACACACTGTCAAGTTAAGACTGCTATCTGCCGGCCCAAACTTGAACCTGGTGCAATTGTCATCATCCTTTTTGTTTTGATGTGTATTTCAAAAACTCTCTTCCCTCTGTGATTATCTGCTGACCTGATTGATCTGCTGCTTACCTATTGATTATCTTCTGATTATCAACCAAAGCCATCAGGTCAAGGTGATTCTTATCAAGGGATGTAACCGGGTCATGTTTGTTGCTGACTAAACACAGTACAAAAACTCAAATTTAGTGATTCCTGTATGCCGAGTTATTGTATTTCATTTTATTTAACCGCTTTCTTATTTACAACAGCTGCTTGGGGAAGTAGCCGCTGAAAATAAGAAAAGTGGATGAAAGAAACAAGTAGAAGAAAGAATCACGGACAAAGATGGGTTTTACTCTACTGATGAGTATATTCTATTTACTTTTTATTGAATGTACAAATTGTAGTCTTTAATAATGTCATTACGATCTGATCTAGAAAAGTTCACCAAAGTATTACTAAACACCACAATCGCAATTCCCATAGAAGAAATCATCTTTCAAAATACTTGATAGTAGTTTAAATTTAGATTAGATTATTACACTTTGCAAGTTTGCAACTAAGTTTACAAACCACAAGAGACAAAAGTCTAGCGAGATTTTCATTCTTTTGACTAAATATCACACTGAGTGATTTTATATAAGGTCTCATGAGGAGCGGCAGCAGAATGTTGAAGCTTTTAGCATCAAAATGCTCAAATTCACAGAAAACTGAAGACAGAACAACAAACCTCCACCAAGGCCCAACAAGAGAAAAAGACAAATAACATAATATATTTTCTCTGTGTGTGTGTGTGTGTGTGTGTGTTTATTCCAATGCACTGCTTCTTCAGTACTTGAGTTCCCAGAAGACAGAGTCGTTCAAACGATTGCTGAAAAACGTGCTCAGCTGCATCAAAACACACAAACACATACAAATTAAAAACAGTTAATGGACATCCTCTTTTAAATCATAGCACCAACTTGTATCTACAATACATGAGGCTGGGTCATTCCTTCTCAAACTGTACTTGAAATAGTGACAAATGTCCAATTAGATTTGTGCTTTTGGTTCACCTGTATCTGAGTCTAACATCTTAAATTTGCTCCTTTCTACCCAGGACGTTTCCCCCTGGACCCAATGAGTGTTTGCTGGATGTGGCGACTGACCCTACCCGGAGGAACATAACTTCCCGCATGCCGTCTGAGTCGCAGAGCAGAGCCCTCTCTGAAGAGCACAGCATGGACAGGCTGATCTCCCTCCTCTCTACCTCTGAGACAGAAAGAGAGAGAGAGAGAGAGAGAGAGAGAAAGAGTAACAGACATGTAAGGTGAAGAGGAAGCTAAGGCGAGGAGAGACATTTGTACTCATGCTGTAAAATGTGTAATTAGCTCCGGACCGCAGTTGGATAGTATTGCCAGGTTGTCAGTCACATAAACATACTATATTGACTTTCAAATACTTTCCTGTGATTGTCTCTCTGGCGTTGTGTTGTCCTATGTGGCAAACCGCTGCCGTCCCATACTCAAAGCAGGTTAAAAGAAATTTGATTTGTTAAATTTGACCAAAGTGTGATTATCGCACCTGTTTGCTGTGATATCCCGACGGGCTCGCTGATCAGCCCCCCTGCCTTTGTTCGCACTTCAAAGTCATACTTGGTTCCTGCTTTCAAGCCATCAAACGTAAAGCTGTTGTTGCTACCCACTTGGCGATTCCAGCTGTGGCCCCAGAAGTCGGTGCGGACATGGACGTCGTACTGGGCCGTCTGGAGCGCGTTGGTGGGGGCCGTCCACTTAAGAGTGATGTGGCTTTTATTAAAGTATGTGATTTTAGGATCCTTAGGCGGCAAAGGCACTAAAAGGAAAGAGAGACTTGATCTTAGTTTTACTTCATTCGATTATTTCAAATGCCTTTTCAACAGCATCTATAATGCAATCTGGAAAGACCAAAGTCAAAACAAAGTCACTTACAGGTGAATTTGGAGCCGGCCACCGGCTGGCTCCTCAGATGCCCGTTGGCGGTGTAGACGGTCAGTGTGTAGTTGGCCCCGGTCTTCAGGCCGTCCATGCGCAGCGCATGGTCTGTGGTGTTCTCTGTCTTTTTGTCATCGGAGCCCATCGCCTGGAGCTCAACCATGAAATGTTCATGATTCCCCTCAGGAGCTTTCCAGGTAGCACTGATGCTGTTAGCGGTTGTGGTTAAATTTAAACTCGAAATTGGTCCAGGAGCTACAGCCAGGAGAGAGAGAGGGGGGGTCAGTCAAACTATATGAGAGGGAATACCAAAACACTAATATCAATTTCTATACATATATCTATACATGTGTCAATATATATCATTTCTGGGAAAAAATTATGTTCATTGCTCAGTATTCAAAACATACAGATAATTACATGGCATGAATTCATGTTACTATTTTACTCGACAGGGAATTTTACTTTCATGCCAGTAAAACAGTCACTGGGTCAGAGAAATTGTCATACTTTTTTCAAATGGTGGACATCACCATTCACTTCACTTTGTTTTCCAGTAATCTCCTCACCAGCAGCAACTAGCAGTCACAGAGCTTTAACTACAGTGTACAGAGAGGTGAAATTGTAATCAATCAAGCAATCAATAGTCTATAGTCACCGGTGAAGCCGATGACGGTGACGGCGTCCCCCTCCAGAGAGCCATTGGCCAGTGCCGTGACGCTGAGCAACAGCTTGGTGCCCGGCTGCAGACTGGTCACCGTCACACTCAGATTCTGGCCCACTGTTTCCCTGTACAATTTTCTGTTAGGAAGAGAAACAACCGCCGCTGTCAGGTGAAACCCGCCGTGCATCTCCACAATGTCAACTGTTCAGACATGAAGGACTGCTGAAGTCAGACATGACGGCAGCAGGGTGGTGTGGTGAGCAGGGAGACCAGGATCTGCTCTACTGAAGTGGCCATGAGAGAGACAGTTAATACCAAATCCAATGGTGGTGTTTTGAATCTGAACCTATGCTTTTATCTCTTTGTGGAGAGGAGGCAGGAAAAAAGAGAAATTCCCAGCAGGGATCAATAAAGTATCACATTACTATTTATTATTACCAGAAAGAAAAGTGTGGAGAAACTGTTTGGAAACTGTTTTGAACTTCGGTACCCAGAAATCCTGTAATATAATGTCAGTAAACTGCACACGGCACGCTCATGTTTACCAACCCGGCCGGTCTGTGATGCTTCATACCAAGGGAAACCAAAGAGACGAGAGAGGCAAAGATCTAACGCTGGTGAGTCCAGCTTTCTCTGGACGGAGCGCTGCTCACTGCTGTTTAGGAGATTTCACTCTTAAGTTTTGTTTTGTCACTTACTGTGGGTGAAGAAGTGTCCATAGAACAGCAATCCCAGTTGAAGCATTATAATCCCACTAATGGCTTTGTTTCTGTTTGCATTCTTTAAATTGAAGATGTCTCACTCTAAGTTTTACGTGAAGAGGGTGCAACAGTGGCTGCAACAGCTTTGTTGTGCGTCAGAAATGGTTGTGAACATGTAAACCTGTAATGTTGACCTGAGTTACAATGATTTCTTAAAGTTTCCAGATTATTTAGCATGCACACATGAAATGCTACAAGAATCACTGTGGATATACCTGAAATTCATATGGTCAAATAAATTCTGTACTGTGACTGTGAAGAAATATAACCATATTTTCTGACTGACATCAGTGCTTTTTTGGTTTCCATAAGCACCAAGGTCATGAAACCTATTCAGCACATAAAGGATCATGTAAACTCTCTGTCTGTCTGTCTGTCTGTCTGTCTGTCTGTCTGTCTGTCAAAGTGACTGAACCTACGTATTATTATTACTGCAGTCCACAGCTGTCACCCGGTAGCCTGTGGTGTTTCCCTCGGGTGGCTCCCAGGAAAGCTGCAGGGAAATGTTCCGACTATCAGACACTGTCAGATTGGACACCGTACTTGGCTCTGGAGCAAAAAGAAGAAAGAAAATTATATTTATAACAGACTGAACAAAACCCTGTTTACTGTTAATCATCATGACCCCACCTGCAATAAGCAGTAAACCATCCTCCAAAAACCTCTCCTCATTTAAAACTCAACTAAATAAAGCTCACTGCTTTCTATCCCCACACTACACCGTGTACTTCCTTTAAATTCCCTATCATTTAATGGTATGAGTACTTTAATACTATTTTTGCAGCTTTTATTAATCTTTTCGTTTGGACACACCTGATTAAATGTACTATGTTTATGTTAAAGCCATTTTGATCTAAAAGCTTATGCTTAAATGTTTTTTTACACAAATATAAAGAGTGAAGTTGATGCCTATGTATGAATTTCTTTCCAAAGCCTTTGCCTTTCCATCAAGGCAAAGGGCGGCTACTTTAAAGAATCTAAAATATAAGATAGTTTTGATTTGTTTAACACTTTTTTGGTCACTGCATAATTCCATGTGTGTTATTCCATAGCTTTGATGTCTTTACTGTTATTCTAAAATGTGGAAAATAGCAAAAATAAAGAAAAATGTGTTTGTCCAAATTTTTGACTGGTAGTGTACGTTTTATTACTATACTAACTACTTTTATTAGTATACTAACACTGATTTGAGCAACAATGGCCCAATCAGTGGCCGCTTCACTCACTGGTATATGCTGTGGTGCTGACTCGTTCTGCCCATTCGGACTCGTCTTGGACTCCTGTGATGACATGAAACGTGTAAAGGCGTCCAGGTGTTAAACCGCTGACCTCTCTGTTCTCTGTGGTGCTACAAATCTCCAGGTCAGGTTGACCCCTGACCTCAATTTTGTAGAAATCCACGTTTCCAACTGGTCGACTCCACTTCATGGAGACAGAGGTTTCCGTTACCATGGTAACAGTCAGGTTGTGGACGTTCTCGGGCTCTGAAAGAAAGTGATAAGTCATCGGGGTTACGAGCAAAGTCTTCTGCATCGATATTACTTTGTCTATTTAACTTCTATTCACTTCAGGTCAGTGAAAGTAAATTATATTATGGTCAATATTGGCATCATCTCTCCCACTATCAGCATCATGAACTGTGTTTGTAGCGGCACTTCCTCCATGAATGATGCAGGCACCCTTTGGACCAATCAGTAACAAGATGCATCATCCCTCCAAGTTTCATAATTGGACCAACAGTTATGGCAGTTAAGTTTGAAATTTAGACCTTTAATTGTAGCGCCCCCATCAGGCCAATCAGTGTAATGTTTTTAAACGCCAGAACACAGTGACCAAATCATAGGGCAAAATGCATCATCCCTCCCAAGTTTCATCAAAATCTAGTCACCAGATTTCATCACATGGGGAACAAAAAACATTTGGGCTTACTTGGTTTTAAAGTGTTCCTGCAGAAAAATAGAAAAAACAGTAATGCACAGATGTTTTGGTACTCAAACAGGTTTTAGTCCACTGAGATTTCCAATAAAAGAAAAAGATCCTTTCTGTCCCTCTCCTTGACTCTTATTTTTATTTCTCTTTTATTTCTCTGGTCACAGGAATATTGTCGAGGCACTACGGCTCCTTTGACCCTTCCACTATTTGTTGCTTGTAATGTTGCAGAGTAAGAACTGAAGCGAGGCAAACTTACTGGTGTAGAAGGTGTGAGTCTGCGGGTTGAGGTCTCTCTCACACTTGATGGCGAACACCTGGACCGAGTAGAAGCTGCCTGCCGTCAGGTTGACGAGGTCATAGGTCAAATTACTCCGGTTCACTGTAAGGTTGAAGTCACCCTTGACCTCGACCCGGTAACTGCTGATGTTACCGGGCCCGGCCGACCATCTCAGAGCGGCGCTGTTCGAGGTCAAATCGGTCACACTGATGTTGCCATTGAAACGGTCTGTGATGGGAAATAGGATGATGATTGTGAGCTCATGGGATGAGCAGGGATGTGATCAGGGACAAGTAAATAATAAAAAAGGAGGAAGGGTTTAAAGGGAAAATATAAAAACAGTGCGAATGAACATCAACTTAAATTCTACCCATTTGAAATTGCTTCTTTTATTAGGTGACGTTACAGAAAAGCTCATATTCTGGTGCAGTGCAAAGAGAGATGCACCCGAAATGTAGCTTTTTGCAGAGGTAGGGACTCGAGTCACATAACTTGGACTCGTGTCAGACTTGTGTCATAATGTGAATTGCTTGAGACTTGACTTGTTGCATGAAGAGAATACTTGAGACTTGACTTGGGTTCTGGTGACTTGGGACTTGACTTTGACTTGTACTTGGATGACTTGACTCAAGTCTTGACAAAACATCTTGTGTTTGTGTAAATGATTTGATTTGTTCTGACTTGACTTGCTGTTCTACATTTAGACTTGAGAATTGACATTAATGACATGGACTTGACTTGGTAATCTACTTCTAGACTTGACTTGACTTGAGACTTGTGCCTCAAAGACTTGGGACTTGAGGAAAGTTGACTTGCTCACACCTCTGGCTTTTTGTGCTGTGTGAAGTCAAAAAGAAGCAGGGAAGCAAGATGGTTTCAAAAGAGTCCTACCTTCATAGCAGATATAGGGCAGAAGCTCCCAGCAGTCCCTCTCGACCCACGGCCCAAAGCTGAGCAGGGCCACACAAGCGTCTTCAACATACCCGTCCTCATCATCACTAGTAGTAAGACTGCAAAAAACAGTAGTTGGTAGCTCTGTCGGCGTGACTGTCGTGGTCTGATCTGTGGAAGATCCCGTCGTGGTCTGATCTGTGGAAGATCCCGTCGCGGTCTGATCTGTGAAAGATCCCGTCGCGGTCTGATCTGTGAAAGTTCCCGTCGCGGTCTGATCTGTGAAAGATCCCGTCGCGGTCTGATCTGTGAAAGTTCCCGTCGCGGTCTGATCTGTGAAAGATCCCGTCGCGGTCTGATCTGTGAAAGTTCCCGTCGCGGTCTGATCTCTGAAAGATCCCGTCGCGGTCTGATCTGTGAAAGTTCCCATCGCGGTCTGATCTCTGAAAGATCCCGCCGCGGTCTGATCTGTGAAAGTTCCCGTCGCGGTCTGATCTGTGAAAGATCCCGTCGCGGTCTGATCTGTGAAAGTTCCCGTCGCGGTCTGATCTCTGAAAGATCCCGTCGCGGTCTGATCTGTGAAAGTTCCCGTCGCGGTCTGATCTCTGAAAGATCCCGCCGCGGTCTGATCTGTGAAAGTTCCCGTCGCGGTCTGATCTCTGAAAGATCCCGCCGCGGTCTGATCTGTGAAAGTTCCCGTCGCGGTCTGATCTGTGAAAGATCCCGTAACGTTCTGAACTGTGGAGGATTCCGTCGTGGTCTGAGCTGTGGAAAATTGCGTCGTGGTCTGAGCTGTGGAAAATTGCGTCACGCCGTTTCCCCCACACCCGCAGACGATGGAGTGGGCGCGAGGCTTGGCCACGGGCCGACCGGGGTACCAGTTCTGGAACGTGAGGGGATCCCCGTTGGCCCAGCGGGACCAGGGCATGGCGGGGCCGGGACCCGAGGTGTTGAGGCCCGAGGTGTTGAGGCCCGAGGTGTCGAGGCTCGAAGTGTTGAGGCTCTTGCGGAGGCCGATCCAGTAGTCAGAGCTGAGGTTCTGGACGATGGTCCGGATGTTGTCCGGAGTCAGAGTGACCAGATCTTTGTAACAGACCTGATGGGACATGAGAGGTTAATTCAGGGTTTAAAGACGATCCACTGCAGCAGAAGTCAACAGTGAGATGTGGCCTTGATCCGGCTTGCTGCACTTCATACTGTGTTCATTAGGGATGGGACGATACGCTTATCTCACGATACGATACTCGATATGGGGTTCACGATTCGATACAACCACGATACGATGTAATAAATAAAAGTTCAAAGACAACAAAGTGTGACTGTGCAGAATTATGGTTATTTCTGAGCCACAAATCTTTCTAGCAATAGCACATTGGCTTGCTAAAATGTAAACAACAATTTAAAAATGTCATTACAAAGTGTAAATAATATAATTTGGATGGAGAGCTTGTGAAATTGTGATGGGCGAGCCGTCTCATTTGTGATTACTACAGCAGAATAAAATGGAGCTAATATCGTGATTCATTGTTCTGCCCCACGATGCATATTTTTGTATTGCGATATATTGTATTTCGATATATCGTCCCATCCCTACCGTTCATATGATGTCTTTGTTCACTTTTAGTGTCCTTCTTGAATTCATGTTTTTTAAATTTCTTACAGGTCAACTATATTTTATGCATTAAACACCAAACCAAGGCCGACTTCCATTTCTGTTTCATTAACAGTATACAATACAATTTCTCATCTAACAGAATGGCATATGAAGCTAAAAGCATTAACCTCACTAATAATTGCATTCAATTAATGACTACATTTCGCAATCTTGACAGGTCCACAGAATGAATGCCATATGGAAGAGTGTTGTTTACGCTCTACTGAATGCCAACATCTATTTTGACGATGCTATAATTCAATGCCCCACTACACATGAATGCCTTAAGAATTTTCAAATCCTGACACTTCCAATAAATATCTGTACACATTCCGGTCTCATTTTGTTTCTGTAAATAAAATAGCTGTACCTCGCAGTGGTTCCTGGCCTCCTCCCATGTGACGGCGCTGCTCTGGGGGAAGAACTCTTGCTCCGCTACGCAGCACAGCAGCATCGGAGCTGGGGAGAGGCATACAGAGAGGGGAAATAACATCAGGGGATCTCACAGGCAAATTTCATGGTTACAGCCAACTCCAAACCAAATTACAATCCATGAAAATGTGTCTTCATGCCCAAATCAGCAGGCATATTAATTTTCTCCAGTCTTCTGTAATATAGCAACATTTGAAATAATTTCTAGTTATCCAAGATATAGGAAGCATTTTTCTATAATCTCTACAGTATGTTAACATACAGAAGATACAACATACAATACAATACAATAAAATACCACTTATCAAGGAAATCCGTTTAAAATAAGTGCTGGAGAGCATCAATATGTAGAGATGTTTGGCAACTTGGTGACTGTAAGATTTCGATGAAGCCATTATTCAAATTGACTGTGGGTCAAAAGATTTAGGGGTCAGCCGATGGCTCATTTGTTTACTCTATGTGCTCAAACCTATGGTGTTAACCCCTAGTGCACAGTGCACATCCTCTATAACAGTGGAAAAGATACAATACACTAGTGTCTAGTTAACAACATTCATAGTGAAATTATCAGTCCAGTCAGTTTAGTACTGGTATAAAATGAATTGTTCAATGTATCAATGTCCTCAGCAGTGGGGAGCATATAAAACAACATTCACAGGACTGTTTTCTGTCCGGTCATTTCAGATGTATTTACTGTATATACTATTTTAGTGTATACAATCTTACATTATGCACATCAGGCACAGCAGTGAGCAACATAAAACAACAACAGGGTAGTGACTGGGTTATGAACATCTGTTCATAAAAAAAGTTGTCAGACTTAAGTGATAAAGAAGTAATTGCACATCTATGCACTAATAGATATGCAACTGAAGTGAGTTCATGAGCTTGCATCAATGAATCAATGTAAATTTGCAGGCTTGTCTTTGTTTTATCGAATTTGCTTCCCCTTTTACTCTTGAATTAATTTCATGTTCTTATATTTAATCACTATTTCTTTTGAAGAGATTTTTCACTAGTATGCCTTTTTATGGTTTCCCTTAAAACACTTTAACTTGGCTTTAAAACAGTGCTATATATAACAATAATAATGAGCTTTAACGCTGCTGAGAAAAGAAGACAACTTACCCCAAAACATCAACATACAGACTTTATCCTGGATAGATAAAATCCCCATATTGGCTTCCAGTGGATTCTAGACAGCTTCATGAAATTTTACCAGAGGAAAACTACAATCAAAAGATAGTAGGCATTCAATATTTTCTTTATTTTACATCAGACATATCCAAGTCAATCTGACTCCAGTTGAAAGCAGAACAGTCTGCAGCGGTCCAACTATACTCACCCAGGCTATGGACGCCTCCTCTGACCTGATGTGTTATTTCTCTAGAAGAGGATGAAATGATCTCTCCATATGAGGTTTGGCTATATAATACAGTACACACCTTTTCCACACACATGGAAGATGAACAGGTAATAAAAAACACATTTGACTGGCAACACAAGGCTCTATTCAGCATGGGCAGACGAATAATGTTTTAGATGCTGCCTGGTTTTGCATAAACACACACATGCAAAGTATTAACAGGGAATATCAGGAGTGATGGATCTAACAGTGCTGCAAAAACAAGGCAGCTACCAGAGATGCAAAGCTTGAGTACCAGTGTCAATATCAGCGACGCCAACTTCTCATGCAGGACAATTTCCTGCCTCGGCTGGACAATAAAGTTTATTCTATTTGTTTACATCAATATTTGCATTGTTTTGATAATAAACATTACATTCTTTAAAATTCGTAAACTTGTAGGATTAAATAAGAGGAAAAAAGAGCTTCCGTTCCGCATAATACATTTATTTTGGCGAAATTTGCGAAAATCATATTCAACAATTCTCGATAGCACCTCCTCTTATGGAGAGAATACAAAAATGTGAATTAGTACAAAATGAAAAACATGAAAAAATAAAAACAATGAAAAAACATTTAGAGAAAGATAAACCTCTTATACAAAACATTAAGTTCCCAAAAATAATCTATAGAGATACAGAAATAAAAAAAACAAAATGCCTTTATGCAAACCTAATAGAATATGGCAGTGTAAAAAAAGAGTGGTTGCTTAGCACAGACTGAAGTGCTGTTGAAGGGGACAAATTGCATGGTCCATGGTTGGAGGCTTTGTCCAGGGGAGGAGGGTGTGTGTAGGGGTGTGTGTGTGTGTGTGGAAGGGTTCTGGACAAAGCTTTTCCATCATAGGGGTTGAGGCTGCTCGCAAACCAGCATAAACGGTCCATCTAAATACACAACGGGACCACTGGGTGTCACTGAAGAGGGCCACACAAGAGAAAACAAACTAAAATGTAACTTGTGTTTTGAAATCACTGAGTGGCTTTGGTATAAAAAGAACATTGGGGGTCAAGACTAGGGCTGTGCGATATGACGATATATATCGTGTGACGGTAGAAAAACGTCATTTGGACGACGCTTTGCGTTCTTCCACACGGCATGAAGGCATGCAACAGAAACAAACATGGAGGACGGTGAAATATTGGAGAAGTATTTTAACAAACTCATCTGAAATCTTTTAATACATAGCTTATAGGGGTCACGATTTCGATCCTAAATTGAAAATCGATCGAAATGAGCGTTCGATTTCGACCTTCGAAATCACAAGCAGGTTCGCGATTCTCCCAGTATTTTTTTTCTCTCCACCCCTGCCTACTTGCACGCATCTTTTTGCGGCGACTTTTATCCATATAAGTTTGCCGACTATTATTGTCTGATCTTATTACTGTGTGGGCTGAAGCGCTGGAGGTTTTGTATGTATTTTGAAAGCTTATGTTAGCCAAGATAGGAAGGATCTGTTTTGTTGTCATACTGTAAATGACACTTCAGTAAGGAGACGCCCTGAATCGCCTTGCCATGTATTTGGTACCAAATTAAAGGGAAAGTTGTGTTTTTTTAGATGGAAAAACTTTGAAAAAAATTTGACCATATGGCCTTAGTGTGGTACATTCCAAAAAAAAAAATATATATATGGCAGTTATATCACACTTGATACCATCTTTTTAAAGAAGAATTTGAAAATGATCTTTTCTCATTAAAAGTAATGGGAAGCGGCCGCTCCCGAAAAGCGCTGCAGCGGCGTTTTTTTCGTCAGAGCGGAGCGCTTTCAAAAGTTGAGAAATGTTCAACTTTTCAGAAAAGCGCCGGGTGACGTGAACCGCTTTTTCCAGCCGACCAATCGCAATGACAGAGACACCGGCCGTTTCCCATAGCAACAACAAATATGGAGAAAGTGATGGTGCCGGTGGAGAAATTGGACGTTGTAATAAGTGAATTTCCGTTACTGCAACAGCGATCTTAAAGGCAGTATGGATTATACTGGACATGTATTGGAAATATCTGGTAAGCCTTTGCTTGTTGTACAACACTGTTCTGTCTGCTAGAAGAGCTAACCAGCTGTCTCTTCTCTTCTTTCTCTCTCTTCTCTTCTTTCTCTCTCTCCCTCTTGCCTCGGCCGGGTGTCGCCACTTCCTGTATCCGTTGTTTCAAATTAAAAGCCCTCTGCAGAGTCGTGTAATTGCGACTTCATGACATTTCATAAAATTCTGAAGCAGCGGCGGCAATAATTTTGCAGTGGGGGGCCGCCGCTGCAAAATGTATATAACGGAAACTCTGGAGTATATAATTCAAAATGTAATAAGAAATAGGCCTTTCCATGTGGTCATTTTATATAAACTATTCATTTAATTTACAGAAAATGTGCTATATCGTGATATGTATTGTTAACGGGATATGAAATGACCTATATCGGGATATGAGATTTTGGTCATATCGCCCAGCCCTAGTCAAGACCTGCATGCAAGGAGAGAGAGGAACACTGCTCTCCTCAGTATGATGCGTTGAACACTTAACCATTTGCATCAAGTCAAGAACAGCAGGAGGGGAATCATAGTTACAGTTACAGTAAATAGTTTGGCAGTACAGCATCAGATCAATTCAGATGGTTTGCAAGCGGCCTGAGGCAGGAGGAGTCGATCCGGGCTTCCGATCGCTAATAAAAACCTGAAATCTAAACCCGTTGGCTTCGGAGGGCAAGTATGAGATTGTTTTTTTCCATGATGATAAACGGCAGCAACGTTGAACCGGCCTCTCCTCAGTCGCTGTCGCTCTTCTCTCCTCGCTGGAGGAGCCGCTTCCCGCAGGACGGCAGAGGAGCCTCCTGTTTGACGGCGACTTTGCTTTTTTTACTGTGGGGGGAAAGAGACAGGACAGGCCCAGTGAGCAAGGGAACAAGGAGGGAGAGAAGACCTGGTGACTCCTACACATGAGCTGAGAGAATGGATTGTGGATCTCAAAAAGCCAGAAAAAGATTTTCTTTATCATAGCTGTCCTCCCCTCAGAACATTTTTGAAAAAAGTGAAACTGCAAGTCAAATTAATGCACTCTATGGCAGAATTTTTCCACTTGCTTTAGAAAAATACAATTTTAAGACTCAATACAAGACTAAATGATTTGCTAAAATACACACTGCAGCGTTTGCACTGTTGAGATTTTCCTGAAGCATGTCGATATTTAGCATGTTGAACTAGTACTTGTGAGTGTGAGGATTGTGTATGTACTGAGTGGGTTTCTGATGAAATGCTGATCAACTGAATATCCAGCTTACTTCTCTCTGTCCAGCATCTCCAGGCCGTCGTTTATTTTTTTCAGCATCTCAAACCGTTCTTTTCCACGGACCTGCAGGAGAGATCAAAGCTAAGCTCATCAAACTGAAAGGAAACCCAGAGTCACAACAAGGACATGGACGCAACCAGCTTCATCTTCATAATACAGTGTGTGCGTTTGTTTACTCACATGCAGCACAAACACCTCCTTGTCCTCCTCCTCGGCACTGGAGGCAGACTTGGTCTTCTTCACCACAGTTGTGTCAAGGACAGGCTGGCTTTCTGAGGGAAGAGGAGGCGAGGTTAGCTAGGAAACAGGACACAAGGGAGGAAGCCGTTTGAAATCAGCGGAGCACAGCAAAGACGTACTTCTCTTCTTGGTCGATTTGGTGCCGTTCTGCGTCTTGTTGGCATTTTCTTCTTCAGTTTTGCGGTCTCTGCCTGGACAGGCGCAAACACGCACCTCAAAGCATCTCCGGCCCAAAACCTGACCCCTAGGAGGGAGGAGAGGTTTGATCAGACGTTTGGAACATAAATATCAACGTAATGTAGGGCTGCACAGATACACACACACACACACACACACACACACACACTCATTCCCACCACATCCGCAGACAGAGACTAGACTTACTCCGGTGTCTCGAGGGTGAGGATGGTGAGGATGGGCCGGCGGTTCATGCCTCCCATGCAGGAGCTGTTGCACATGAAGTTAAGCAGGACCGTGGTGATCTCAGAGCCCAGCTGAAACACACAACAAGTTTAATTTAACTGTGTTGCTGGTTGAGGGTACAGATCAAGCAACTGGAGAAAACAGGAATATAAGCTGAAGCAATATGGTAGACCCTTTAAAGATATAAAATTAATACATCTATGACATGAATTCGTATTATACAGCCAATCTGAAACTATATAATTCTGAGGATGCCCAAATGCAAGCTTTTTGATCAAGATCCCAATTCGACTTTTTCTGGGGACCACTTGGATCTCCTCATGGACCCCTTTAGGGTGTCCAGACCCTACTTTTGAGAACAACTTCAACATTACATTACACAATACCATGACGTATACATGCAGGTGGCTTAAAGCAATATTTCAATTTGGGAGAATATTGTCTTTCACATGCCCAAATGATTTCAACTGCTGTAATTTATGTATATTTACATTTTGTACTTAAAGTATGACTTTTTTTACTCATTTACAAAACAACAATAAAATGAGGGACGTCACTAACAGCAGAGTATCGGTGGCTGAGTGTTCATGAACTCATATGGGTTTATGCATGCTAAAAAGGCAAAAATGTTCTACCAAAGTGCCATATTGCTTAAAGTGTGCACTCCCTGGGAATTGTACATGATGGTTAACATGATTACAGTGCTGTAGATACAAGAAATATGCAACAGTACCTGTGGAGGCTCGTAAGGCACAGTGACGCTCTGCCTCTTGGTGTGGAGATCCTCCAGGTACTGGGCCCTCTGGCTGCCCTCCACCCGGATCAGATGGCTGCGATGCTCCACAACTAGACATGGAACAGGGATAAAGAATAAACTCTGTTGTGATTTCTCTCCTTATATTCATACAGGAGTTTAAAATGTGTAAAAATCCACATTCACATTCTTCCACCATACAGATTCACTGAAACACGCAGTCTCATGTCACTTTTCTTACCATCTTCGTTCTGGTGGTGGGGGCAGCGGCGCACCACGTCGGCCACGTGCTCCGTCTTCTTGTAGACGGCGGTGGCCCTGAGGAGGGCACCCTGAGGAGGCTCCATGGCCACCAGCACTTCCACTGGGCAGGTCTTAGCAAGCTGACAATACAGCTTATTGAGCTGCACCGAGTACTGAAAGAAAGCAAAGGGAGAGAGAGAAGTAAGTTTACATATGAAGAGCAACCAGTTGTGAGGTGGAATGATAACAGCGGCAAGTTAAAAGTCAAGCACTGGTCTGAGATTTCGGTCTCAGACTCAAACCCAATCTGTAAAGATAAATCAACTCAAATAAATCAAAGTCTATTTCAATAAACCAAAAACGCTAAATAAATACACGCCAACTTCTCAAAACTCACAACTTCAAATCAACATTAAGACTAGATTCATCAGATTCAAAAGCTGTTTTTTGTACCTCTTTTTCGTCCATTTTTAACCCCGTCTGTGCTGGAGGAAGGGAGCAAAGGAACATGCCCCGTCATGTCAGAGCTGTGCTTTGCAATCAGCCTGCACCTCTCCAGAGACCACAGAACAAGTCGCAAGGGGTGGGACTTTAAAGGCAGAGCACCCTAACCTCTGACTACACCGACCAATTGTGGTGCGATGATGGGTGAGTCACCGTGGAAACCTTCCTGCTATTGGCTGTTCAAACACAGCGACTGGCATCTAGACCTTAAATTTTAGCGAATCGTCACAATGAATAAGATTTCACATGAATGCCACCATGAGAGATACGAAACAATGGATTTTTAAAACGCCAAGGTAAGATGGTTCACTTTACTGATATATTATAAAAAAGTTATTGATCTCTCAGCAATTTCAAATCACTTTACTGTGGATGAAAAAAACCTATACGGTCAGTCAGTGGAATTTACTAGATTTCTTCAATTAACAAGAAAATTCATCAAATTCCTGTGTTCTTACGTTATTTTTAAATGGAGTGAATTAAAACAACACCTGACAAGAGCAGAGTCTCTGTGTATGAGAATTACCGTATGGGAGTTACTGAGTTGAGCAGTAAATGGCGCTTCCAGCCTGGGAAGCGACAGGAATCCCTTTTGTTTCTGTCCAAGTGTTCAAATAGCAGACTTCTGCTCTTTGCCGTGTTTGGTTACAGGATGAGCTGCAGCAACTCCTGTTAATCTAGACCTTAAACTGCACTGGGCCACAGCAAAAATACAGCCAAATGCTGGAATGAGCAAGTTCTTCTGATATTGAGACTGGTGATTTTAGATGATAAAAAGGTATTAATAAAAATGATAGTGAAAGTGATCTTATAAGATAAGATAAGATATCACTTTATTAATCCCCTTGGGAAAATTCCGTTACTCAGAGTGAACGGCCATAATGAACTGAGATTACTGGTAATTTACAACTGGAATAAATACACAAGTCAGTCCGTTTGAAAGTAAGAGGAATCGACAAATTAATTGAAACCAATTTAAGTTAAGTATTAGTGATTTGTAGAGCTCAGACCCATCAAGTTACTTGTAATATTACATAGCTGGCTAGAGTTACTCACTGTGCAAGTGACAGACTTGGCCACGCCAGACTTCTGGAAGCGGAGCTGGAAGCCGAAATCCCCAGGATAGTCAGTGGTGGTCGGCACAGTGGAGGCCGGGGGAGTCAGGCTGTCCGTAGGAGACACATCAGGGGGCAACTCAAACAAACGCTCATCAAAACCTTCGGGGAGAGTGGAGTCAGGAATGAGCTGTGGGAGAGAGGAACAAGAGAGTCAGTTATCTGCCAAAAAAACCCAATGGTGCCTACTTGTTTTTTGAACTCATAAATATAGACAATTATCAACTGATGTAAGGCTCTCTCAAAACAACAATTAAACTAAATGTTGTTGCCAAAGGGTACAGCTATGTTAGCTTACCGACATAACCACACCAGACATCCAGGTCTCATTGGTCGCAGTTGGAATAGTGGAGATGGAAGGCGCTGTACTACAAAAAATGTAAACACAGAAATCTGTTAATATGTGGTTTTCCCAACAAAATGCAGACTGAAATGGTTGGCTACCCTTTTTTTTTTTTTTTTTAAACTTACACGCTCTCCCAAAGCTCCTTGAAGGAGTCCTGACTCAGAGGAAGGCTCGGAAGATCCTCGAACCCCTGCTCTTCCATCCTGTATCCCTCATTCATTTTCTCCTGCCCTCGCTGAGAGAAACTGAGGAGAGGACTGGAGGCCGAGATGGCGAACCACCGAGATGCAGGATGGCTGTGGGGGTTAAAGAGGAAGTGAATCTCCTGTTAGATTGATGAGGTATGTGACAACAATTCAATTCCTATGAAACCCTACGTGTGTTCAGTGTGCAGCTGGGGGAGAATGGGGATCTGGGTAGAAAAGGGGAAGCAAAACAAGCAAGGGCATCAAAAAGACATGAGTAAGACAGACATGAGGAAACAACACACTCATACTGATAGTAAAAAGAAACACGGTGATAGAATATACTGTAGTGGTGGGAGCTGCAAAAGACTGACTGAGCTGCAACTTTCAATGAAGATCAATCCAGCCACACAGGAAATGCGAGTTCCTACTTGAGCACAAAAGTAGGCCATTCGGCCCCATTAGCTCGTTAACTAACATTGGTCTAGTGAACTATCCTTAAATAAAACATATTCTTATAAACAGCCATAACCCAGAACATGCGCTACATAATGCTTGGAGCAATACCTAATTTGCGAGACCGCAATCATAAGCCATCATCGGCTGCAGACCAAAACAAACAGCTTGGAGAGATTAGCTATGCTAATTAAGCCTGCTAAACACCGTCCATTTTCTTTTGAACAGGCCCGCACGAATTGAATGAATTTTGCGACATTCGACGATAAAGTCAGCGCGTACTAAAATGATTGTTAAGACATCACTAAAACTGATTTATTGGCGGAGATATCTTTACGACCAAATTATCAACTCTGCTAAATGGTCTCGACTTGTTTTTAGCGAGCTAGTTGGCTAATTAACTAGCCAACGACCGTGCTAGCTAGCCAGCTACGTTAGCTTTACGTTGTGGAATTCGACCGACAAATCTGCCGTAAAACTTTTTTTATCGGACAAATGAAATCTCAGTTTTACTTCAACGACTCATACGAATGAGATCAAAGAGCTACCTTGTGTCCCGTTACAGCTGTCCCGAAACAACCTCTGAGTCACGGTTGATTGTAAAGCAGGCGAGCTGTGAATCGAAAAAGCAAAAATATTTTGAGGCAAAGAGCACGTTGTTGGGGATTCCCAAAAAACAGGGGGAGGTGCGAGTTGAGAGAGAGATCGGCCTCCAATCCTAGTTTAATACATCCATGCTCCAATCACGGCCCGCTCCCTCCTCCTGCTGGGTTTAAATGGAACAGCGCGGAACCATGCTGCCTTCGGGTGCTGTAGGAAATATTGCAACTGCGAGCTGAGCTGCACTTGAACAACCAAACAAAGGGGCAAATAAATAGTCTGTGGTACCTGAGTTCTCGAAATGTGACGTTTAGGGGGCGGAGGATATGAAAGCCAACTGACGGTAAAAGGTTTGCATTTCATTACCACAGCACTATCACCAGGGCGCCATGGTCATCAAGAGGCAAATTCAAGTCAGGCAGTCATGAGTGAGACACTTCACCTCTGCACTGTCAGAGTTCATCAGAGTTTACAGCACTTGACAGAATCATTTCCTACAAATCATGTCTGTTCTTTAATGAATCTAATGTATCTAATCTAATCATTATTTCTGACCAAAGGCACTTTAATGCTCAACAATTCGTATTTACAATCTGTAAAGTCAGAAGTAGGAGTTTATTTGGAGCAGTTGAAGACAGCATAAGCACGTCACGGCCGAAATGCTAATTTACGATAAAAATGAGAGAGCTTACTGTAATATCCACAAAACACTGGTATCAGTTGGGCAAAAGTATTGCACACCGACATATAAATATCGTATTAGCCTAATACTAATACTACTAATACTAATTCTAATACAATTCACAATATCACAAATCTATTCTGCATTATCAATTGTAGTCTCCTGGTCATTTGAATTAATTTATGTCCAATAAGCAGCGGGGACTTGAAGTGGAGATACAGCATTGTTAACACCCACCCAAAAGCAGCATTCACATATTATTCCTGTGATTTTTGGGCAGTTCAGCCATCTTTTGTGAACACCTTAAACAGGTCTGTAATAAAGAAACAAGGCAGCCAAGCCTGTTGGTGCTTCACTGACAGTGAATGAGTGACTGACTTTGTGGTCACACTGGCCTTACCCAGGGTGATTTGAAACATATATGGCCACGTAATGTGGTTAATAACTGTTAGAAGTACAGTGACACAGAACTAACTAATACCATAACCAAAAATTCTGAGTTTGCAACGCCAGTCTGAAATTCACTGTCAAACTCAAAACAAAATCACTGTGATTAATGTGATACTGTATTGATTCTTGTACACTCTCAGAAAACAAGGTACAGGAATGTACTTAATGGGGTACAAAGGGGTACAAATACTTATTGCTGGGACTGTACCCTATTGGGGTGTGAATATTGTACCATTAGGCGTGGTCCATTTTTGTACCCTTGTTGCCTGTACCATACATATATACAAACATGTACCTTTTGCTGTCAGAAATATCCATGTACCTTTAAGTGCAAAAAAGGTACACAATTAGGACCTCTAGCTTACCTTTGAAGGTACATTTGTAACACAAGTGTACCTGTGGGGACAGAAATGGACCTGTACTGTACCCCTATTTCTGACAGTGTAGGGAAATTGTGTTTTTGCTGGCCTTCTTCCACTGAGGTCAGAGGTCACGGTAGGCTACGGAGCAGCGTTTTGCTGAAAGACAGTCAAGGATGGTTGAACCTGGCTCCTCCAGGTGAAGGACAGTCTGTGTAACTATAGGCCTCCTTTCTGCCTTTGAACTGTGCATAGATTGCATTTTAGACTTTTCCCTTGTAGTTGAAATCAGTTTATTTTACACTCAACACTGGGAATGCTATTCATAATCTGCTCTAACAAGCTGGATGCCATCGCATCTCATCACCCTTCATATGACCCCTTGCTGATAAGATAAACGCTGCAGAGAAACTCGGACCTCAGTTGGCTGCAGCTGCGTCGTACCATGCTATTGGTGTCGTACCCCAAACCGGCAACATCAAATCCAATCAGAATGCATTGAATTTTGGTTCTCGTCCATCTCTCTGAGTGCACAGCGGTTATAGGTGCCACTTTGGGGCACCAATAGCTGTTTGACCTTTGAGCGAATGCGCAGATGGTGCCAGCGAACCCACCATGAACTTGATCCGGCTACTACTGTATATAGATACAATAAATGGCGTTGGTGAGGTCAAATAAGTCCAGTGCAGAGAGGAGAAAGTGATCGCTTTTAAATTTGCACGATTGATTTACATTTTCTGAGGTTGTAGCACAGTATTGTGACTGAATTAATGCGATGCAGTGCGTAATTTGATATTCTTCCACAGTGTGCATGTCATGGGACAGGAACATGGAAGAGGCTGCAACAGTATATGTGTTTTGAATCCCGTCCAGCGGTTATGCGAGGGCACAGGGATTCAGTCCAAGATTACTGCAGGCATGTCGCACAGGCAGATCTGACTTTCCATACCTAACCGTGCCTCATTTCTGGAGTAACTAGTCAATAGCCCAGATATGTCACACTTTACCCACCACAGAGGAAAAATATTACACCTCAAATTTGTACATGGCAACACCATAAGGCATCCCTCACAGCTGATGCTTGTTTCTGAGGTTTTTGGACTTCTGGATTCAGCTTTTCTCTCCCAGGTAACAACTGGATTGTGAGCTGAACTCACAGATGCAACTGTTCAGTGTGAAAGCTGTCGGGTGTCACACAGCACAGTGACCACACAGTGCAACACCTGCCTACGGTCACACGACTCAGTTTGCTGTTACATGATTTTGAACCAGCTGACCCCCCCTAACCACACACACACACACACACACACACACACGCACACACACACACAGAGTCGTGACAAGGAGGAACGGTATTTACATCGGCTGTTCCTCCAGGTCACCTGGGGAAGTGGTAGAGGGCAGTCACATGGCGTGTGCGCCCATGAGGTGGCGTGACTTTTGTTTCAGATAACAGTAACACACACGCTGATTGGCATGTCCAGTTTGGGGACAACACAAGTGACATTTGCACTGTGAAATAATGCTGATTTGTTTTTGTTCAAAAAGGTATCCGTGTGACTGAGTGCATCTTTGTGCAAAGGAGCGAGTGTAAGCTTGATTTTATGTTTATGTTTATTTATCCTTTTTTGTAAGTTTGTACTTTGAATACTTCTTTGTCTGTTGTTTTTTGGGTATTTTTTGGCTCACTCTGTACGAGTTCATGTCATACTTTTTAGTCAATTGGAAATCTATTATTATTTGTACTATCCAGCCCTGGTTGCGTACATGAGCCCCTGTCCTAATGGTGTAAGGTTTCTCTACATTTGGTTGGAGTCACACACATGACTGTGCTTGGGGCCCTGGCTTCAGCTGGGGGTGTCAGGTTCGACCCCTCTTTCTCAACCTGCGTCCCAGGAAAAGGCAAGGGAGGGGAACTCCAGAGAGAGAGAGAGAGAGAGAGTGGCGTGAGATGGAGGTGTGTCTGCAAGGGGAGGAGGGGAGAGGGGGATTTTATTGAGTGATGTAGAGCAGAAATTTTTCCATTGAGCTCCTGGCAGATCCTAACTTTGCCCGCCCAGTGCAAACCCGCCCACACCACACCCCCCTAATCCCCGCCTCGGACGCACCGGCCCGCTGGCCACCCCTCCGCCCCCGACTCGAGTGGTACGCCCCGAATTTAGGGTCCACCTGTTGCCTTGGGAAGGATTAATCTTTTTTGTGTGTAATAGGGGGCGAGCTTGTCTGCGGTGTGCAGCTATGGTGCCTGACCCCTTTGGCATGCGCTCTGAAATAGAAGGGGATTTATGGGCGCTGGAAAAGACAGACAATAGCAGCCAGGCTGGCAAAGACGAGCCCCTTCTTACTGTAAATGAGAAGTGTTGAGTCATGGCAGCACACTTTTGTCAGCGCTGGACTCTGGCTTGGGTTCGTCTGAGGTCCAGCCACTGTGCAACACACACTGGGTGTCAACCCATAATGAAGCCTCCAGTACTTCACCTTTTACAGCTGATGCATCTCAAACAAGTTGTGGGTCTATAAATCAAATTGTTCATTTGAATATTACCATCTTGTGCCTTAATGAGCAATAAAAAAAGAGAGTAAGATGCACCACATTCTTGTCTGTGGGCCATCAGAGACATATCATGTTTGGACATCTGCTTCTTTTTTGCATCTACACTACAGATTTTCTTGTTCTTAAAAAAGACCAGTGGAAGTTATGTAACACGGCTGCAAAATCAGGACCTGGAGACCAAATTTGGCCCTCAGCGAAACTCTCTTTGGCCTGCTAAAGAGCTCCAGAGAATTATAAGGCAATCATGTTTTTGGCCCATGCCCATCACCTGTGATATGCTTCAACCCTTGGCCCTCTAATTTAAAAAAATGGACCTTCTTGCCTGTTTGATCACCCCAGCATTTTGGTCTTCCTGTATACAGAGAACACTCTTCCAGGCTTCAGCCAATGGTGGTTAAGGTCAAGACAGCTTCCTGCTTGCGTCTCTTGCCACAAAAGACGACCTCTGTCGCCCTCAAGATCAGCCTCGCCCCCCTCCCCCCTGGACACGGAGAGAGGCGTGGAAGTGGGTGTGCGGGTGTCACCCTATCTCGGCTGGACGGACACAACACAAACTTCAAACAAGGGAAGACGCGCTGCAGAAGATTCATAACTTTGGGATCCTCTTTTGACGTGGATTCTACTTTTCCAGTTATTTTTTCTCAGAAGTGCCAAAGATCTTAGTCGGGCTTGTTTTCCTTTTGGGGAGAGTTTCACGTGGTCTCCATTTGGCACAAGACGCAACTGTCACCGACTGCGACTGGCTGTCTGGCGCTGTCAAAGTCATGCCGGCCGGGTTTCAGCAGCTCGGAGGGGAGGTAATTTCAAAGCGCTTTCACCATTTATTTAACTGGCTGCGATTCTTTTTGATGCGTAAAAGCGGTGTGATGAAGTGTGTAGTCTACTGTGAGAAAGTCCATGCGCATTTCCATTGAGGCTCAAAAGGGATTTTACGCACGGGTTTATGTCTGTAGTACATTGTATGTAAGTAATGAAATGTAAGAGAACTTAAATGCTTTGTTGTCTTGAAACACATTTACCTAATAGAATAAAAAAACAAAACAAAAAAAAACAAAACCCGTACAAATCCACTGATTGATTTGTCAGGCAAAAAATACCTGATAATAAAAATATTACAAAAGTGAGAAGATCTTGGTGAGAAGATACATTGCCATTATTTTCCTCATTTTCTTATCCGTTACCCAACATACTCCTTCCCAAAAATGTCATAGAATAGGCTAGCCTATATTTGCTTTAAAAGGAATTGTTCAGCAATAGGCCATACCATAGGCTACTTAGGTGATCCAGACCCCAGAGAGCAACAGCCATCTACAACCAACAACTAGTAGATGTGTGAGTTTCAGTAGAAAGAGTGGGAGGGAAACTAACATCAAGCCTGATCTGAAGGGGCTTTGGCCCTTATTTAGTTCTGACCTTGACCAGGCAAATATGTGTGCTTACAGGTCAGAGCTGAGCAGCAGTTTATTAGGATCGTCATGCCACCTAGACCGACTGGTTTCTCTTCACCACTCACATAAACAAAACCTGTATTGCCCCCTCCCTCCAGCTCTGTTTGACAATTCATTATAATTTCTCGGCCAGATGGATGCGTACCTGTCCTGGTTGATGTGAGTGTAGGTTTGATCGGCAGGAAACCCATGAGATCCACCATGAAACAGAACTGACATGTTATTCCTGTGATCTTGGACAGTTCGGGTCATAATAAAGTCTCTCCCTAAGCTTGAAACAAGAGAGAGCAGACTCTTATTGGTGATGTCATCAAGATAGAAGTCCTGAAGCTGCTCCACTGACAATAAACAGGAGGCTGACTGTGTATTCCTGATATGGGTACATTTACTGGTCCAGAAGTGTTAGTGTCACTGTTTAATAAATCCCAGTAGTGTGGAAACTCTAACAAAGCAAAAAATAAACACTCTCTGAGTTGATGAAACAGGTCTCCCTTTCAGATCAGTGGCAGGTCTGTTGAGGACGTCCCATGAAGTCTTGGTCAAGTCTTGAAAACTGTTCATATGCACATATGATCAAACTGTACTAGATTAATAGAATAGAATAGCAACTTTATTGTCTGCATGGGGAGATTTGGGTCGCAGTGTAACACATTTGAGGTGTTCACAGTAAGTATAAAAGAACACAAAGAGCAACAACAATAAAAAATTATAAAAATAAAATAACAAAACAAAATGCCAGGCAATGGACATCGCCAACATGCGATACACTGTATAATATGTAAAAGTAAACTGTATAAGTATTATATTGTATGTGGAGATGGCATTCAGCCAGAGGATTGTCTCTTATTAGGATCACAGTTATATATAGTAGATATTAGTGCAGTTGAGCTATGTGTGTGTGTGTGAGAGTGTGTGGGTGTGTAGATACATGCATGTGTGAATGACTGTGCCACAGACTTTATGAGTGAACAGTTTCCACATAAGCTTCATTTTCATTTGTCATTATTATTACAAATTATCATTCTCAAAGTAATATTGTTTTTAATGCATTGTTCCGCTCTCTATATTTGTTTGTGTGTGTGAGCGATATTCCAGACCAGTGGAGTGGGTTAAGATAAGATGATAAGAGAAACGTGTGACTTGTGTTTTAAGGCGGTGTTTCATTTTAAGGTGTCAGAGTCGCACTTGAGTCAAACTAGATGCACAACAGCATCAGCACTGAAAGAGGAATGTGTTCCTGTTATTAAAAAAAGCAGGTACAGAGCATGACTGACCGCCTCAGGTGCTCTACCTTTTCTGCAGGAAGGACACACACACACACACACACACACACACACACACACACATGCACACACAAACACTTGCCCTTTTGTTTTGGTTTATGAATACTAAACAGTACTTATCTGTAGACTCAACACGGCAAGGTCAAGTCACAGACACACCCAGACAAACTCAAACCCTGCTGAATAGAATAGAACAGAAAAAACAATTTTGGACATGTTGGCGAAATATAAAACACTAAACATATACAGGGCAGATCGCTCTCCAGAGTTTCTTTTTTTTTTTTCAGATAGTACACAACAAAGATGTGCACGTGTATGGACTGCTGTTTCCCTGTCAAACATAAAGTTGCACTCAAATCTAGGGCCATTTTTAAGTTACATCATATCGCTGTTGTTGGGTGAAAACTTTGCATCTCCAAAATGTCACCATACAACCATACATTTCTTGCATATTGATCCAATGGGGTTTTGAAAGGTTTCATAAACCCAAGTGTTGTAGAGCTTCCTCATCCCATAGAGGAAGATGTAAACCTCCAATTTAAGATAAAACATGAAAATCACCCCCCTAACTCTACTACAGCAGGTGTTTGGTCGAGAAATGACACTGAAACATCACATCCAAAAGAGCTCATCTGAGGCTCAAATCTTGTCTGATCCATGTCAACTTCGGGTTTTCAGTCTCTCATTATTGTTAGCGACACAATCCTTGTTGCTAAGTAACTAATCTGACCAAAATCTCACAACCAGCAGCTCCTGTCTGCCTCTCCTGGTAGAGCCGAGGTTTTTTAAATGTCTCTATAGGACGTAAACAGTAGGGAAGACCTCATCTCTCCGAGGGCCTCTTGTCAGTCACCGTGGAGACAGGTGCCTGAGGCATGATGGGAAACTGGAGGGAAGCTAAAGTTCAGGCGCCAAGAACAAAGTAGACTGTGAAGTCATGGACGGCCCTTAACAGATTGTCTCTCATTAGGATCACAGTTATATATAGCAGATATTAGTGCAGTTGAGCTATGTGTGTGTGTGTGTGTGTGAGAGTGTGTGGGTGTGTGTGTATGTGTGTATGTAGATACATGCATGTGTGAATGACTGTGCCACAGACTTTATGAGTGAACAGTTTCCATTTCATTTTCATTTGTTATTATTATTACAAAGACCATTCTCATCGCATTCATCATCATTCTCAAAGTAATATTGTTTTTAATGCATTGTTCCGCTCTCTATATTTGTTTGTGTGTGTGTGTGTGTGTGTGTGTGTGGACCCCAGATAGTGACTGGAACCCTTGCCCTCTCAGTCTTCACTGCTGTACTGGGATCTCTGCAGTTTGGCTACAACATCGGCGTCATCAATGCACCTCAGAAGGTAAGACCACCTGTCCCGATGTTGCATTTTGCCAATGAATGAGTTAAAAGGATCCTTCAATCACTGATCAAAGTGTATGTCAGACGTTCTTTTTGTTGTGATCAGTTGTTTATTGAGCATTACAGCTTTTTTTGAGGAAAAAAAGAACAACCCTAAAAGTGTCAGGTGTTCAACATGAGGCACTTGTCTGGGTGAAGTGTCCCCTTGAATTTCAGCAGGATTTAGCATCGTCTCAGATTCATGCTTCAGTGTCATGTAATGTTTGATTCTGTTGTAAAAGACAGAGATCCTGCTGATGGAAGTGCTGATGCGGGAGGATGATACGGTGACATTCAACCAGACGTCCGTTTGATTCCAGTCAACTAAGCTCTTTCTCGTTGTTTCATCATTTTTTAAGAGGCGGCGTGTTTGACACCACAACATCCACAACATCCTCAGTCAGTCAGATCGTGCCGACGGTGTTTAGAAAATAAAGTGGGACGAGGGAATCAGCCCCAGACATGCGATGCTGTCAACTGATGCAATGAGTGTACAACAGTTTTAGGGAAACAGGAAAACTTTGGGATGGGGAGTCAGTTGTCGACTACAGAGAAAGGAAGTTGAGAGAGAGAGAATGTGTGTGTGTGTGTGTGTGTGTGTGTGTGTGTGTGTGTGTGTGTGGGGCAATTAATGCGTCTTAGTTATGTCAACAGATGGGACAACATGCTCTTTAAGGAAACATGGCATCGCCAAAAACTCTCTCACCCTTCCTCCTCCTCTTCCTCACCCTCCATCCTGTGACAAGCTGCTCTCTCTCTCTCTCTCTCTCTTTCTCACTCACACACACACACACACACACACACACACACACACACACACCTCCTTTCACCCTTCCCCATCTCAGGCATCGGCCTCAGCTTAGGTAGAGGAGGTTTTACGACAGTTCTGCCTCTGGTGTAATGGGAAAGAGGGGCTATTTCTGTCTTTTTTTTATTGGTTGTGGGGGTTGGGGGGGAGGGGGGTTTATGGTTGATTTTATGGTTGGTTCTCTGACGCGTCCGGGAAGGAACATGGTGCCATACACACATGTGGGACCTCGCCACATCCAATACGAACACTGAGCTAGAGGCAGATGGATCTTTGAAAACCTGATTTGCCTTGTTCATTAAACATGTTGTTCTTCATATAACAGTCACATGCGGTGTTCTGCTATAGTGGCATGCTTGCGTTTTGTTTATGCAAATGTATCAGATGTGATTTATGAGTATGTATATTTGTATTATCCCTTTTTATCAGGACCGGAAAGGGGAAATAAAAATCAGTCAAGAAATGTATGAATATGCATTATCTTCTATTGAAAAACAGCTAATTACTTCCACTTAAAGGAAATTTATTTCTATTATTTTCACCCCTGAATCTACCCTTACTTCAGATATTTCCTATACAGTATGTCACACCAAATCTGTCACCAGAGAATATTGCTAGGCAGAGATGAATGGACAGTTGTTTCTGACTTGGCCTCTAGTATTTTGACCTCTGGTGATGAATCTGTCTCGCCTTGACCCGTCACTGCTGCTGCCAAAAACATGACTCTGCTGCCGGATTTTCACAAACAGAGACCCTAAAACCAGAATAGAACAGAGTAGACGTAGCTGTGTGAGTCAACCTGCCTGGGTGACATTTTGGGGACGGCCCTGTTGATAGAAGCGTATTAGCAAGAGAAAGACTATCTGTTAGTGTCTGTTCTTGTCGACATATTGAGCAATTTGCTGTACTATTTAGACAATGCCCATTTCTCTCAGATCATAAGGCCTTTATTTAGTGTTCATTATAATAACCCTTCAATTATGCACTGTGCATAATCCAAAAGGCAATTTATGTTGCTTAAACAAAGAAGAGCGGGCGGTTCACTCATCATTAGCAATTTTTAATTTCGTCAGACAGATGGAAAGTAGTGAGGGCGACAGAGTGCAGAAAACACAGGAGAGGAAGCTTTGGTGGGTTTCGATCCCTGACATTGATCTTATTAGCAATGGAATTAAAGGGGCATTAAGTAATCTATTACTTTTATCGACCAGGGAATTGCAGCAACATTGACAAGCCTGTGGCACAGCTTAATTGACATAAATATTAAAGTCACAATTTCACAATAGAGACAAGTAAGCTAGCTAATTAGAGCAGAGATCCAACAGAAACGTCAAGTGAAGAGGTAATATATCACGATGCAGACTACTGTATTAGAAATACTGTCAAACTACTGTAATAAAAAAATAAGAGAGTGCGCACACTCAGTAAACCTTTCTTGGATGAATAAAGGTTAAACAATTGCTTTTCTCTGGGTTTCTCTATATTTTATATTATATCTTTAAATTTGCTTATACAGTGCCCTTGGGTATTTGGAAAGGTCCATTTTGAATTCAATTTGTCTTAGCATGTGTCTTTATGTATTCTGCTCTGCCTTCTTTCTGTTCTGGGCTGTTGTGAGGGATCTCTTAGTGGGGTGATCTGTTGTTTAGCATGTCTTTGACACGGTTTCTCCTGGTCTCCCCGGTGCAGATCATTGAGGCGGACTACAACGCCACCTGGGTGCACCGGTATGGCGAGCCGATCCCCTCAGGCACCCTCACCTCCCTCTGGTCCCTGTCTGTGGCCATCTTCTCCATCGGAGGCATGTTCTCCTCTTTCTGCGTGGGTTTCGTCTCCGAGTGGCTGGGCAGGTAGGTCTGATTGGTAATTGGAATAGAAAGTTCATTTGTTGTTGATGTCCTGTTGCATGAACCCAAGCTTGTGAAAACCTTTGAAATCCTTTTGTATGAGCTGCACCAGGCCTCAGCTGATTTACATACTGTACATGTGAAGTAGGTTCAAATGTGGATCAGCAGCTGTGTCACAGTCATGTCCTCCTTCTCTCACCTTTCCTATCAGGTTGTACAGTTCACTGTCCTATACCCAGTAAAGCAAAACAGCACTTCAACTAATCTGTAAAACATTGTACAGCATCAAACTGCATAGGAGTCAAACAAAAATTAACTTTTTTCCTTCTGTATGTCCTTTTCTGAGATAAAGATTTTCACCTAACAGCAGGATTTATCAATCAATCAAAATTTCTTACTTTAAAATGAAATTAAATGCAATGCGCTGCAATGCGCAGAGCAACTGAAAAAGTCATAAAAATAGAAGCAGGAGAGAAATTAAGGAAATAAAATAATTAAAGAATTAAAACAAAAGAAAGAAATGGACAAAAGAATGTAAAAGAGTAAAAAAAATATATATAAAAATGAAAAGCACCAATAACAAACTGTCAGTAAATTATAGTCTAAAATGGTACGTTTCTTGTAAACACTTAATTACGTCAAACGAATTAGCTGCCCTCAGATTAAAGTTTAGAAGTCTTATGGTAGCAGTTGTATGGAACATGACTGTCTATTAGCGTACATATTGCGAATGTACATATTATACATACACAAACTAGGTATGTTACGTTACCAGCACTTTTCAGCAAAAAGACTTGACAACTGACTCCCCATCCTAAAGCTTTGCCATTTCCCTAAAACTGCTGAAAAGTAAAGTTTTGACACATTGTGAGAGGAGAGGTGAAGCTCCTTGCTAGCTCACACCTGCTACACCATAGTATACACATTTGTATAGGGCAGGTGTGGAAGTCCAATATCAGATATGTCAGATATTCATAAGTCATAGCAGACACTACACACAGTCACAGCTGTACATGCATCTGTACCACTGATTTATTCACTTATACACCAAGGGCAATGCAAACCTACTGTTGGACAGACAGGTATATATACTGTATATCCTCTGTCTGACCTTAATAATAAAACAGCTCCAACCAAACTCTGCAAAACCTCAGTCCATGCTATCTTTGGCTTGGACATTGTAATAAAAAAAAGAACTCTAGATGTCCAATACTCTAAGTCATGACAGATTAGTGTCTCCTTTCTACGTCTGCAGGGATCCAAAATGGATCCCTGTGTCCAGTCCCAGTCCCAGTCATTCAGGAGGAACTTGGCCCTGGTTGTTCCTCGTCGACCCAGTTTCCCGCTGTAACCCGAGCCTGGATGCAGACCGGGCCGCAGCCCACAGCTCCCACTGATTGAAAGCGGATCCTAATGGAGCCGGCTGCACTGTGTTTAACTTGGGTGCAGTCGGGACAAGGTGGTCCTCAAAAGGCAGAGGTCACCGGTGTGGCTGGGAGAGACAGCGGGAGCTTTCAAAGTGCTTTAAATGTGCATCAGCAGAAGCCTGCAGATTAAAGTTTTGTCATATTGTGAGAGGAGAGGTGCAGCCATAGAGTTCCCCATTAACAGACAATCTTTATGTAGCTTTGCCTTCCTATGGGAAGAGAGACTGGTGCAGAACATGAAAGAGACAAGCATGAAAGGAGGCTTTACAATTTGTTTTACTAGATGAAGTGTTGGAAGTAATTAATTTTGACTGTGTACTTTTTTAGTGTAGGTAGTGAGAATCAACCTCCTGCCATTGTTATTGCCAAGCTGTAACTGCGCTACACAGCACTGGAAAGTAACATTTGCAATAAAACAACTTTTTGGCAGGACTGTTCATGATCACAGTCTAAAAACAGCTTCAAGTAAAATGGAAAGATCCCAACCTTGCCAGCAATAGTCAATCTGGCAAAGTCAAGTGTTCCAGTATATGGATCTGTCGTCTTTGTGCCTGGTTGAGTGTTGACATTAAGAATTTGATTACCTGCTCCTTCTACGTCTGCTGTGTCACTGAAACATACTTTCCATAACATTTTCCTTTTTAAACAGAAGGAACAGCTACTGATTGCAGTTAGGAACTAAGCAACTGACTGAAGTCTTCTTTGTTTTTGTGTCACACTGCCCTCTGGAGGCTAAAAGATAAAAATATGAATGTCTTTTCAGTAGTAAATGATGTGTAGTTCAGGTTGTGCACAGGTCAAGGAAAATTGGAAAGGTTTTACACACATCTAAAATATCCAAAATACATCTATCAGCTTAATTACAAGTGACACGTATATCATTGATCGGTCAGTAAGTCCACTTCCTCAACTGCCACCACATATGTAGCTTTGTATAACGTTCATCCTCTGAATGTTAAAAAGTGTACGTTTACTGTACCATTGAATGTACATTTTTGGGGAAAAAAATCATTACCCGAAATGCATCATTCAATATCCGATCTGTAAAAGCACTGTGTCAACCCAAGACTTAAGCTACCAACAGTCTTTATCATTATTTGTTTCAATTTTGTGCTATTCATTATTTTGTAAGAATGGGTGTTATTTTTTCAAATGGTTGGTATCTCATCTTGCTCTTCAAATGCTGAGACAACTTCTTTTCATCCTGGCAGAGTTTTAGATCATGTTCTTTTCCTGGATGATAAATGACAAGCTTTGTTCCAAAATAAGACATCCATCGTTACAAATGTGACACCTACTCTGATAAAATGATTGCTGGCATGAAAATAAAATTCATTATTGAATATTACTGAAGTTAATGGCTCCTTCTTGACCCATTCATTTATGAAATAGTCACATTTAGGATAAAATAAAACATCAAGGATTCCTGTGAGTAAATTGGGTGTTTTTGAGGATGTAATCATCTGTATTTTCATCATTTGTATTGAACAATGATCATCAGGTGATATGTAATATGTGGATATGTTTTGGAACTGAATTATTGCAATGATGCTTGTGTGTGTTTTTCCAGGAGGAAAGCGATGCTCGTAAACAACCTGTTTGCCTTCATTGGTGGAGGGCTGATGGGAATGTCCAAGGTCAGTCGCTCCTTCGAAATGATGATCCTCGGACGCTTCGTCATCGGCGCCTACTGTGGTGAGCAGTCCGCTGTTCTTTATCTCTTTTTTTGTTGCTTTGTTTTCTTCTTTCTTTTCTTTCTTCTTCTTTGTGATCTTTGTTGTTTCTTCAAGCTAAGCAAGTTGATGACAAGTGCAAGACAACATACGAGTCAGATCAGTATTTATACTCATGCAGTATATTATTTCAAAATGCATCATTTGTAAAGGATTAAGAGAAATATCCTGGAGCAAGAAACAGACAGGTTACATGATCCAGTCCCTTACAGGGAGACTGACCTTCTAGCAATCTCTCTTTAATTCTACCATTAAGCACCAGTGGATTCTGGGTATTGTCTTCTTCACTGTGATTGACAGATAAAATGACACCATCTGATAAGAATTATTTGCAGCTACTGTTTGACCAAGATCTGACCAAGCCATTCTTCAGTCGGTTACCTCCCTTGTGCCTTAAAGGGACACTCGTCTCTGTGTCTCACCTGACCTGTCCTCTCTCCAGGTTTGGCATCAGGCTTGACGCCCATGTATGTGGGTGAGATTGCTCCCACCAGCCTGCGAGGGGCGCTGGGCACTCTGCACCAGCTGGCCATAGTCACTGGCATTCTCATAGCACAGGTATGACCGCACACTGTGGTATCCATGGTGCAGAAATCATAATGAAAAGGTTGGAAGCCATGTAAAGGGTGAAAATGTATTAAATGCTTGGAAAGTGCAAAACAATAAAGAACAAACAACACAGTGATAGGCTTCTATACTACACGCAGGTTAAGCAACGCATTTCAAGCTTAGCACTCTTCTCAGGCAGCATATAAACAATGAATACATTTTCACCCTTTTGCATTTAAGTGGCTTCCCCAGAGAGAGGCTTCTTCATATTTTTTGAATTATCTTTTTATGAAAAGTCTTTTTATCTTCATCTCATGCTGTTATGTGTGTCTTCTCTGGCTGTGTAGGTCCTCGGTCTGGAGTCGTTACTGGGCAGCGAGGACCTGTGGCCCGTCCTGCTGGGGGTAACTGTTCTGCCCACGGTGCTTCAGATGGCGCTGCTGCCCTTCTGCCCCGAGAGCCCCCGATTCCTCTACATCGTCCGCTGCCAGGAGCACCACGCCAAGAGCGGTGAGCACAGGACATCACTTCACTTAACAGGAATAATTCACACACCAAAATGAAAATTCAGTCATTATCTACTCGCCCTCATGTCACTCGAAACTCCACTGTAGTTCGTACAAACACCAAACACACAGAAAGTTAGCCCCTCGTAGTTCCATCTCAGCCTTTTCTCAAACTATTAAAGTTAATGGGGCTAGACATCTTTTTACAGATAAAAAAAAAAGCATAAAATGTCCATCAAATTTCTCCAAACAGCTCATGCAGCATAATCCAAGTGTTTTGTAGCCAAACGATTGTACTGTGGGTCCAAAAGAACAATATTTACCTCATTATCTCCCATATGTTCTTCACTGATAATGTGCACCCTGCCATCTGGCGTTAGACTCTGCTTCCTACTGTAGGTTTGGCTACAAAACACTTGATTATGCTGCACAAGCTGTTTGGAGAAATTTGTTGGACATTTTGTGTGTTTTTTGGAGCTGTAAAAAGATAACTTTTAACTGTTAACTTCAATAGTTTAAAGCCTGAGATGGAACTATGGGGGCTTTCACCAAACACACTTTCTGTGTGTCCTATGAACATCAGTGGAGTTTCGACTGACGGGGGTAAGTAGACAATGACTGAATTTTCATTTTGGAGTGAACTATTCCTTTAACCCAAGTCCCAGCCCTAAACCAGCCCCTTGAAGGAATGAGTACCAACCAAAATGACCTCACTTTGCAAAAATGCCCTCACTCCGAAGGTCCAAAACTCAAAGTGATTGCCACGAGAATAGAAATATCAGAACACACACATCTCAACTCTCTCTCCTTCCATCCCTCGCTTGTCCAGGCCTGCGGCGGCTGACAGGCAGGCAGGAGGTGGGGGACATGCTGGCGGAGATGAAGGAGGAGAAGAGAAGGATGGACATGGAGAGGAAGGTGTCCATCGCGGAGCTCTTCCGCTCTCCGCTCTACCGCCAGCCCATCATCATCGCCATCATGCTGCAGCTCTCCCAGCAGCTGTCCGGGATCAACGCTGTGAGTCAGCGGTTCCTTTACACTCGTTTAGACATGGTGACACCCCTCCTCACACACACATACACACACACACACACACACACACACACACACACATAGACACAGCTGGGAAAATGACCCCACAGCTAGGAAAATGTGAATACAATGAAAATTCATCATCTAGCCTTATTGCTGAAAAAAAAACCTATATTGTTCATATATCCTCATACAAATAGCCAAATAAGATCAATTCTTAAGCTGCAACACCTATTTGAACTAATCCTGGAATTGGATCAGAGTGTGTTTATTTTATATACGTTTCTTTCTTTCATTGTTACTTTCTTTTCTTTCTTTCTTTCTTTCTTCATTACTTTGTTTTCTTCTTTTTTTCTTTCATTATGTATGTATGTATTTGACAGATATAAAAGCACATATCACGTATGCATGAGAAGAAAAAAAAGAAAAAAGTGTGTTAGTGTGTGTGTGTGATCTGAAATATGTATGCATATTTTTGCATCATTGCATGAGCATGTCCAATGATGTTCCAGTGTTTGAAATGAATCTAGAAAGTCTCAAAATCTTTCAAAAATGTGAATCAGTGCAGTGTAATTCTAGTATAATACTAATCCGCTCTCACTCCTCTGACCAGATATTCTACTACTCCACCAGTATCTTCATGAAGGCGGGAGTCCAGAGTCCAGTCTATGCCACCATCGGAGCCGGTGTAGTAAACTGCGCCTTCACTGTCGTCTCGGTCAGTAATCAAACCGACCGCCATCGTGCCTCGAAAGCTTTGTGGCTACAGTTTACACATCTGGGATTTTTGATGTGCTCCATTTTTACAAAAGAACTTCAATTCTCAAGAGGGTTCAGTCTTTTGTATATTGCATGCTAGAGTGTACAGCACTGTTTTATACCCATGTCTGCCTCTATTACTGTTTAACATAGTTATCAAAGAGCAAACAAGATAACGGGGGATATCGGTCGCCCTTTCCGGGTCGCCCACCTCTCGAATAGTTCTGCGTCCAAACAGGCCGAGTTTGGTTTGTCAGGTCGAGATGTTTCAATGTCACTGATTGGGTCAAGATGGTACGAAGCTTCACCCTTGGATTTATAATTATAATAATAATAATAATAAACTTTATTTATATAGCACCTTTCAAAACACGGTTACAAAGTGCTTTACAATAAAAACAGAACACATTAGAAGCACAGAGAGATTAGAATGAACTAAAAGCCATAAAAATAGACACATTATAAACACAAAGGGAGTAAAAACACTAAATTAAAAAATTAAAATAATAGACATGAAATTAAAAACAAATAAAAATCAAGTACAATAAGGAGGCAGCTCAGGTAAAATCAGGAAATGCTTTCTGATAAAAGTACGTTTTAAGAAGAGACTTGAAAGAAGACACTGACTTGGACAGCCTTATTTCCTCGGGCAGGTCGTCCCAGAGCCTCGGGGCCCCCATGGCAAAGGCTCTGTCCCCTTTAGTTTTCAGCCTGGACACTGGAAGGGACAGAAGACCTCTGCCCGAGGATCTCAAACTACGCAAAGGTTCATAAGGGATTAAAAGGTCTAAAATATAATCTGGAGCCAGGTCATGAAGAGCCTTAAAGGTAATCAATAAGATCTTAAAATCAATCCTAAAACAAACAGGGAGCCAATGTAAAGAGGCTAAAACAGGTGTGATGTGATCGTGCCTCTTAGTTCTGGTTAGAAGCCTGGCAGCTGAGTTCTGTACAGTCTGTAGTCGTTGCAAAGTTTTTTGATTAAGACAGGAGAAAAGGCTGTTGCAGTAATCAAGGCGCGAGGAGATAAAAGCATGTACAACAGTTTCTGCATCTCTAAAATTTAAAATAGATCTTATTTTTGCAATATTTCTGAGGTGATAAAAACATGATTGGACAAGCTTTGTGATGTATTGCTCAAAGCATAAATTACTATCAAACAGGACACCATGATTTCTTGCAACAGGCTTGATATGTTGTGACAGGTAACCAGTCGATGGAAGTATTTGTTTTGTGATATGCTTGGACCGAATGACAAGGATTTCTGTTTTATTAGAATTGAGCTGAAGAAAATTTATCGACATCCAGTTTTTTATATCACTCAGGCAATCCTGTAGTGAACTCAGCATACTGAGGTCAGTGGGCTTAACAGGGAGGTACAACTGTGTGTCATCCGTATAACAATGAAAAGAAATACCATGTCTATGGATGACATCACCCAAGGGGAGCATATATAGGGAGAACAAAATTGGTCCTAGAATTGACCCTTGAGGCACACCATACTTGATATGGGAAAAAGACGACAAGAAGTTGTTAACAGAGACACAAAACTTCCTATTAGACAAATAAGATGATAACCAGTCTAATGCAGTACCAGATATGCCCACCCAGTGCCTCAGTCTATCTAAAAGAATGCCATGATCAATTGTATTGAAAGCTGCACTTAAGTCAAGCAGCACAAGAATTGAACACATGCCTGCGTCAGCATTCATTAAAAGGTCGTTAGTGACTTTTAGAAGGGCTGTCTCAGTGCTATGATACTGACGGAAACCTGGTTGAAACTTTTCAAAGATACTATTATTTTCCACAGCAGCAAGAAGCTGCTTTGAAACAATTTGTTCAAGAATCTTAGAAATAAATGGCATCTTAGAAATCGGGCGATAATTATCTAGGAGAGTAGGATCAAGCCCAGGTTTTTTCAGGACTGGTTGGACACAAGCAGTTTTAAAATAATCTGGGACACAACCGGTAGACAGCGAGCTGTTCAAAATAGAAAGCAAATGGGGCCCAATACATTCCATTATTTCAAATAAAAACTTTATCAACATGGCAAGGAGGGATTGCTGTTCTTCAGACTGAATATGAAAATGTCATGATGCAATTCTATTTCAGTACACCCCCAATTGAACTTTTAACAGCTTGTGTGTCCACTTTGTAAATGTGCTATGTCATCAAAACAGAGCAGTTTTCTCACTTTAACCCAGAGTCATTCACACTGAAATGGGAAGCATAAATCTTGGCTCCCATTGGACACTGTGGGTGCTGACCTACTGTATCTGTAACCCTGTTGTTGTCCAATCAACAGCTCTTCCTGGTAGAGAGGACGGGCCGGCGGACGCTCCACATGCTGGGACTGGGCGGGATGTGCATCTGCGCCATTGTCATGACAGGGGCTCTCGCCTTATTGGTCAGTCTCCCAAAGGATATCAAACGTCCTGTACTGTTATGGAATTAGAGAACAATTGCACATAGAGCACAACATATCAGAAGTCCATATGAGCTTTCCTGTCAGCATGAAAAACAACTGAGACTGATTCCCTCTCTTCTCCCCCATGGCAGGACAGTGTGCCTTGGATGAGCTACATTAGCATGCTGGCCATCTTTGGGTTCGTGGCCTTCTTCGAGGTGGGTCCAGGCCCCATCCCCTGGTTCTTTGTGGCTGAGCTCTTCTCTCAGGGTCCAAGGCCAGCTGCCATGGCTGTGGCCGGCTGCTCCAACTGGACTGCCAACTTCATCATCGGCATGGGCTTCCAATATGTCGCTGTGAGTCATTTTTACCTACAGCAGATGTGGCACATTTGTACATTGTGGCAGCAGGCAGAGGACGAACAAGAGTCCGCACAACAATGAAAGTAATCCACTGCTCACTGGTTTGATTGAAGTCTGGTGGTGAAACACAATGGTTCCAATTTATTTGGTTGCTACTGTATAGATACACTGCAAATATTTCAAAATATGGAGTACCTTCATGATTGTGTGGACAATTCTGTCACTTCTTCCCATCATGCAACTGTAGCTCTAAAGGAAAGGATAGAGAAGAGCACACAGCCAAGTAGAGGTGTTGGAAAAAATGGAATCCGTAAAAAGTAAAGTGTAGCTGCACACTCTGATTGTGTTTTATTTAGGACACAAACGTTTCAGCAAGAAGCCTTCATCAGGGTGACAGATTAGGACTGTAGCTCTAGCAATTTCTGATAATATTACGAATGTGGCTCTAGTAATATCTGATAACCTTCTTCATGTGTCACGGTTAATTTGTGATCTTCCTCCCATCCCTCCGCAGCACCTGTGCGGGCCTTACGTCTTCCTGATCTTCGCAGCACTCCTCCTCTTCTTCCTCATCTTCACATTCTTCCGGGTGCCGGAGACACGGGGCAAGACCTTCGACCAGATTGCAGCCAACTTCCAGCAGCACTCGCCGGGGGGAATGATGGACATGGACCTGGACCTGGACCTGGGCAAGCCCAGCACCGAGCTGGACTACCTGGGGGAGGAGAGCCTCAACTGAGGGTCCCGGCCTGAAGGAGGGGGAGGAGGCTGGGAGAGAGAGAGATGGAACTGGGTACAGCTTGGGGTGAACTGTATATTTGAGCCTGAGTCCAAACTGAAGCCTTCTGCTCTTTTATTTTCTGTGACATGTATACTGAGGTCAACTGTTAATATATTCACATAGATAGGGGTGCCAAAGCAGAGTCTGAGGGGCACAAGAATTTAGGTGGAGGATTGTTACGGAATCAGGTCTTTACTGGTACCATGGCAACAAGAGGGAGAGTTATGTATTAGGCTGTGACAAAGAAACATTTATGGAGTAAGAGTTGACGGATATAGTTTCAAAGAGTGAGCTGTGCATGGTCACACAAGCTTTGCACCGACAAACTTGAATAAGAAAGGGGTGTCTGGACTATTGAGGCATTAACCGCCAAGGTGAACATGTGGAATAGATGGTAGAGTTTTATTCCGTGGTGAAGCACACAGATGTAGTATTGCCAGACGGAGGTGGAGAGACTTTGGAATTCCTGCACTTTATCTACAAAGACGTCCAAAGTTTTCAAAGATGGGAGGTAAAACAGTAGGAAAATAGCCATGGAGTTGACCACGCTCGCCTGTTTTTATCAAGCTGGGCGAGTGCCATCAACTGAAGTATTTTTCTGATCATGTTCATGAGAAACTCATTGCACAGCCTGCAGAAATGCTAATTTGATGAGGGCAAATCATGTATTTTAGTATTTAATGTATATAGTGTGCTGCTTTGACTGAAAATATACAACGGTGTGAGGGTCAAAAAGTTTCAATTCTTTACCTACTCCAGTAGGTCTTTGGTTTCATGGGCAAATGCCCAATGTACTAGAGCAAGATCTCTAATTGCAAGAGTAGATCTTCTCGTAGAAGAATTTTGTATTGCACAAGCCTTTAGTTTGTGTACTTTTCTGGCATCTGTCTCATACATGTGTGCCGTTTGCTGTCCATTCTTTACTAGTGTGTATCACTACCTTCTGAAGATTTGTATTGAGATTGTTCAAAGAGGACCTGTAATTTGTATAAAGAGTGAATACTGATGCAGTGGTCATGATGTGACAAATACTGTTGTTGAAATACAGCAAAAGCCTGGAGAGGCTCTGCTAATCTGTGTCAAGATTTTTTAACTGGTACTGCACGTGGGGTTTTGTACATTGTTCAATATTCTGAAGTCAACATGCAAGTACAAATACAGTCCAAAGCTTTTTTGCTGTAAGGCTGCACCCTTGTCACGGTCATGGAGAAATAAGGAGAGAAGCCTGTTAGTTGCAAACATGATTTATTAATTACAATTTTTATTTACTGACATTGCACATAATCCCCTCCAAAGAAAATCACACAAAAAAATAAGACAAAGTAAAACAAAAATAAGTTTTTCCTTTTCATCAATCCATCCTCAAAACTGAGGCAATGGGGGGTGGGGGGGTGGGGGTGGGTGGCATGTTTTAGAATTGAATACAGTGGTAGGTAGCAGAACTAAAACTCTGACTCCCAGAATGCACCACCAACCTCACACTGCTTGGTTTTCCCCTCAACAAACTTAAAAATAAAATAAAATCAAGGCTGGTTCCTCTAGTCACCTCTTTTGTGCCCCGTCTTAGTCAATTAAAGAAAAATAGCTTGGGGGGGTTATGGAATAACTGGGCTACCAAGCAGATTTTCATTCTTTTTCCATTTTTCTTTTAAAGATGTACTTTCAATTTCTAAATATACACCCATCTCCCACCTCTGTCCCCCCTTACCCAACCCCTCCCCTCTCCAGAAGTCAGTGCCTGGACAGGACAAAACAAGATAAGATATGGGGGGGCTGAGGGACGGCGGTGAGGTGGGGTGGGTTGGAGGATGGGGCAGTGCGGGGGAGGGGAAAGCAGTGCACGTGTTGCGAAATAGGTCCAGTCCCCCAGTTTACCAACCCAAGGACCTAAGAAAACAAACAAAAAAAAAAAAAAAACAAGGGAAACAGGGGTTGAGAGAAGGGGGACACAGGCAGAAAAGTAAAAAAAAAAAAAACAACAACACAGAAATAGACATTAGAACACAAAAAAATAAAAAAACACCTCTAACCCTGAAACATAAATTTAATTTCAATCTGAAATCCAGGGTCCCAGAGTTTCATCTTTTACTTTGCAACCAAAATAATCCCTGTATTCAACAGAAGACCGTAAGAGGACAAGTCCTAAGACTCATATTGGGAATCAAATTTCTTTTCCATCCCACCATAAATCCGTTTACAGGCAAAATCAACTAAACAGCCAGCTAAACGTCGCCCTCAGTGCAAGATAGCTGACATAACACCTATAACACGAGAGGCGCAACCCTACACCCTCATCCTGCCCACCCCGCCTGACCCAGGGTTGCGCCACTTTAGCGCGGGGTCCCACCTCTTGCCAAGGGTCACGTGACGCCGTCCTCCCACCAGCGTCACTCTGTTGGTGCGGGAACTGTTGTGGCAGCTGTCTGCTGCAGGGAGGGAAACTGGAGTCAGTTTAGAAAGATGGAGGTTTATGATAGATGTGCCAACTGTAAGCACAACAACCCCAATAAATCTAAATCTTTTGTATTCTGAGGTGTTTGAGCATAATGCCAAGAAAACAGCGACATCAGCCCCTTACCTCAGGTGATTTTGGTGTTTTAGGAGAGGTTTTGGGGGAGACCTTCGGTGACTTCGATGTGGATTTGAGGTCGGCTGGCTTTGAGGTCTGAGGGGGGGTACCAGGCTCCGAAGCAGACTTCTCTGTATCGTTCTGCAACAGGCACAATAAAGGCACCAAAAAATAGATTAGGACCAGTTTATCCCAGAGACAGACATCCGAATAGACAAATGTTCAGCACACCAACCTCCTTGAAGCATGCAATTAGAAAGACTGACAATAAATCTGACTGAAGGATTTTTCGATTAAATGTGTATGCATATTTCATATGTTTCAGACCAGTGTTATCTATTAAAACTATTATTTCAGTGTCTGAATATCAAATAGTGTCTCAACAAGGCAACCTTGTTGACACTTCAGGGTGAGTCATGATGTTTCCACCCCCTTGGTGGTACATTTACACCTGGCTGAGATCTAATCACAATGGAGCCGGACCACCTCCGGAGGTGGTGGATCATATTCCAATCATAATCTGTGCTGTGTGCGTTTACACCCAACTGGCGCAGATTAATATACGATTCTCATACTCACCTTAGAGGCAGAGGACTCGGAGTTCCTTTGCCTGCGGCGGCTGAACTGGCGGCGTGGTTTCTGGCCTTGGCCCTCAGCTGCTTCTCCGTTGGTCTCCTGGCCCCCGGGGGCCTCCGGCTGCTTGACCTCCTCCTGGGCCTGGGCCTGGGCCTCCGCTGGAGCATCCGCCTGCTGGCCCTCTGCTTGCTCTTCGGCAGCAGAGCGGGGGCGGAGTGGCCTGCGGACCCCCGGACAGAGAAGACACATGGTATATTCTTTCAAAACGTCTTGAGTCATCAGGCAGGTCGTTTGTGTTAAACACTAAACCTCAATCAGTAGCCTATTTATAACATCTGGGAATGAGGGAAGTAACAAGTGTGATGGTACAGAAAATTTAGGCGATGATGTCATGGTCACCTGCGGTATGGGGGCCGGAATCTGCGACGCGGCGCCCTCTGCTGGTCGCCCTCTGCTACTTCATCCTTCTGCTCTCCAGCTTCACCCTGACAGACCAAACCTCAGACCGGTCAACAAGACAACTCTAAACACCTTTAATAACAGTTTATATCATTACTTTGAATAGACTCTCTAATCCTTACTGCACTGAAACTTATTTGTGTCAGACAAATTGATCTTCTGAATAGGGATAGTGAGCAGAAATTACAGCACTAAGTTAAATTTAAGCTATACAGATGACTTTAAACTGCAAATTAGGCAGTATGTAGGATTTGTGCACACACATCTTAAGTTAATCTTTGGTTTAGAATTTCAACACTAACGTTCCCCAACATTCACTTCTCCCAAACCACCTCTATTCCTAGGGGAACAGATAAACAAAGTACTACTGCTTCCCTTTACCTCACTTCCACTTGCATAATACATTTCATTTTACAGTGGATTGTAGAGGAACAAGGTCATTCTCAGTTGTAGTACACCCCAATTTTCCTAAAACATTTCAGTCTGCACCAGTTAAACTGACAGGAAAGAAGCAAGGTTGAAACAGAATTGGTAAACAAAATGCTGTCATGAAAAAGGATGTCACTCCCTGCAGCAACATCCCTCAGTATTGAGCCTCATTAGAAGCTCTACAGGCTTTTCTCTCTCTCTGCCTCAGCTCTCCCACCTCCTGCCGCGGTCTGCGGGGTCTGCGGCGCCGCTGTACGGGCCTCGTTCCCTCGTTCTCCGCCGTCCCCTCGCCCTCTGAAGGCGGGCCCTGGCCATCGGCTGGCTTGCCCTGGTCGCCGGGCCGAGGGCTGCGGGGGAAGAACCGTCGACGGAAGCGGCGTTTGTTGGGTGCGTAGCGGCTGCCTTTGACCGGAACGCCGCCGGGTCCGGTCACATTGGCTGCTTCCGAGCCCTGTGGGATACCAAGAAAAATCAAGGACAGCACATAAAGTTTGTTGTGATACACCGAATAATCAAAACGGATCCCACAATTCTTACCTTAGCTGCTTCAATCACGTCAAACTCCACGACCTCCCCGTCTCCCACACTGCGGAGGAATTTCCTAGGATTGTTCTTTTTGATGGCGGTCTGAGGAGAGAAGATCAAGCGTCAAAAAACGATGTCAAGCTACAAGAAGTTCACTCCCACTTTTAATAAGTCATTAGGAAGAAGTTTCCCCTCGCCTTACCTGATGAACAAACACATCCTCTTTGGTGTCATTCCTGTGAGGATTAAAACCAGTTACTGGCAAACTCAGGCTTTAGATTTCATTTAATTAGACTGCTGTTGCTACTGAAGGATCTGACAGTGCGCCGGGTTTCAGTAATGTAGATAATATATTGCATGGCAGGGCAATTGACAGGGAACATTGTACCTGTTTATGAAGCCATATCCGTTTCGCACGTTGAACCATTTCACTGTGCCTTGGACCAAGGTGGCTGAAACGACAGTGGCAGCAGCTGATTAATCATGTACACTGATGACAATATTCACACAAGAGACAGTTATACAGAAATTAAGTCAGAACACAGAAACTATACACTCTTATCTGACTTGTATCAAGTGTGGCAGGCCCAAGTCGACTTGCCTACAAGTAGAAATGGGAGCTGTGTGTGTCAATCATTAACAGTAACACTTTGTCTCCCACTAGGTCAAATGGGAGGGTTCCTACACAACTGGGCCGCATTTATCTTTCTGGCCTCTTACTGTAGGTCAGAATCACTGATATGAGTCTCTGAAACCTGCACAAACAGTACAAGATTCATTTCTAGTTATCATGAGGACAAGCAGTGAAGAGCTTTACAGCTGAAACATACTAATCATGCTCATAAGCACCGATATCCTCAGATTTCTCAGCTTCTCCTGAAAATGACTAACACCTGTGTGTGCGCGCACCCGCCCCTCTGAGCGCGTGACAGTAGATAAAGGGGAAATTTAGGTCATGTGTTCACACCGCTAACCTATATTCAAACGCAAATAAACATAGTTTTAATCACTTTTTTTTTACATTACAGACTGGACTCTGGTCAGCTGAAGGTAGCCATTAAACACAAATATGTGCGTCAACGGGAAGGGAAGGGATGTCATTTAAATAAAGCATGACACCTCCCATGTAGGCCTACATTTGGATTATAAATGAAACAATACGTTTTTCAGCTGGATAAATGAGTTTTACGTTGACGTTTCATGACACGGCGGAGATTTAACCAGTTCTTTAAAATGGTTGCTCCCCACAAAACCCATGCGTAAAACGCAGGACACGTGTTGCTCCTAAAAACGAAACACTGCGTTGGGTCACAGAAAGAACTGATTGATTAGCATATTGATTGGCGATACAACTGAAGATACAACCTTGTCTAGGATAGATAATAAAACTAAGTTCACAAGTGGATAAACTTGGATTTCTCAGTTACACTGCCAACAGTCGAAAATAACTTTATCCGACAACAATATATGAGTCCAATCTCACTTATACCCAGGCACATAATAAAAAAACAAATAAACTCGGGCTTTAGTTGGTGGTTTCTAAAAGTCTGGACAGCCTGAGTTTGGGCCTGGATCAGACTCTCGCCCTACCTATGACATTCCTCTCCGGCTGTGGCTTTTCTTCCACCGGTGCCGATGGTGTTGCGCTCTGCGCCTCGGCGTCGGTCATACTCGCTGTCGGTACACTTTTGCTCCTGTGTCCCCTCCCTCCTGCTCTCTCCAAAACTTTGCTCTCCACCACGGCTAAGTTTTTATCCCGACATCCCCACGGACTGCTGGCCTGAAGCCGCGCCCTCATTGGCTTCACCGGAGCTCGTCCAGGACTCTGATTGGCTGAGCGCGGTTGGCAATTGGGAGGGAAAAATTGACAGGTGGACGACAGGTAGACCTGAGATCAGAGGTGCGACTCTGTTTATCTGCCTGTACAGACATTATGCTTTATAGACTAAACTCATAGCAAGTAGGCTATTATCAAACTGAGGTACGTTATATGAGGAGGGGTATTCTAAAGGGAAAAAAACACAAATGAATGCTTTTTTGAAAATATAGCCTGGCTGATTTTATTATAATGGCGGTTGTTTCTATGATGATCATGCCCCAAATTTTTATTTAGTAGCCTAAATGTTTTTTTCTTTACCGTTACATCACTGCCAAAGATGTTTGTGTTAAACAAAGATTGGGTTTAAATATATTTTGTGTGTTTATGATTGGCCTTTAAAAAAAACAAAAAAGTATCTACTAGCCCTTAGACCTTTTGTATATAGCCTACTGTTGTGAAACATATGGATAGTAACTGCTGGACTCAATTTATAACACAAGCTATATAACCAGGCCCCCTCGGGTAAAATTAAGGAAAAACCTCGTCATCTGTTCAAAGCTGAAACACTGTGATACCCTGTCCTTTGGTGCAGAGGTTCAGGCCAGGTTCTAATGCAAATCAATTTGGGGATCCTTGACATGCAAAAGTTTGGGAACCCCTGCTTTAGTGAATAATACCCAGCTACAGTTTAAGTATCTACCTTGGGTGCGGCTGTCACCTTGTTGGATATTTCAGCCCCTGCAGCGGTGATAAATTAGAGGCGCAGGCTGCTGTGCTGCAGTCAATATAAACAACCAGAGCTGCGTTGAGCAGTTACTGATAAACACTAATGTGACACTCGTTAATTATTTCACAGCAGTAATTTGTTACTCGTTTAATTACCTGCATGTTCTCTTACCTTCAAATGTCGCGACACCTCCGTTTCACCTCTCCGTCTGTGTGATCAGGTTAACCAGATTGTGTTAATACCGCATTTAATTGTGTCATTCTTTCACTTCATAGAATCAAAATAATCAGAATAGACTTCCACCAGGAGAAAGTTTACTTTTCTGCTATTTCTCATAAGGACGATGACTAATTTTTATGAAAACTAATTGGAGGATAGGGATACTTTTCGTTTTGGGATGATTCAATTTCTGTATGATAGGCCTAATTATTTTATAGACTAATACCACCACTAATACCGCCATAAAATAGAAATTCGTCCCATTACATGTAAAACTAATCAGATTACTGTAACGCGTTACTGAGTAACATCAGATACTAGGCTATTGAATGATCATCGATTGCCTCGGGCCCGCTCTGACTCGCTGCTGCCCCCACACACACTTTTATCCAACATTAAAGGAATAGTTCACCCCAGAATGAAAATTCAGTATTGGGCTTTTTGGACCCACAATGCAATTTTGGCTACAAAACACTTGGATTGTGTTGCACAAGCTGTTTGGAGGAAAGCTGATGGACATTTTATGTTGTTTTTGTTGTAACGTCAATAGTTTAAAGGCTGAGAGATGCAGATGTGATTGGTGGTCCTACCAACTTTAATCGAGTTTCCTCTGACATGAGGCTAAGTAGGTAATGACTGCATTTTAATTTTGGGGTGAACTACTCCTTTAACTCGCCCACTGTGGCCCTCGGCACATAGGTCATAGGACTCCAGTTTCACAGCGCTAAATTTAACCCCGCACCTCTGCCAAGTTCAACGAAACCATCCGCTGTGTGCAGAAAGCCACGGCTCTCTGTCTGAACAGTGAAAAAAAAAAGACTCTAATGAGAAGTGTAATTATTAGTAACAGAAGAGGAGGAGTACACAGAACCAGTCGCCCTGGATTAAGAAAGCTTTCAACGCTGTAATTTCAGGAAAGAGATATAGCCTGTTTGGATTTTGTTTGGCACGCCTGGAATCAAACTGCTCTCCTGTGGGTGCAAAGTCGTGTTACTCACCCAGTGTTAGACAATGATCCACACAGCATCCTAGTATAGGATAGAAGGGGGTAAACGCAGCTTACCCACCTTTTATTTTGGGAAACAGAGTTATAGCCTGACATAAATCTTGATAATGTTACATCACTGTATACTACATCATAGTAAGTGCTATTAAACAATTTACATGAAGATATGTATGGTGTTTTGAGGGAGGAAAGGCATAAATGAACGCTTCTCTGAAAATGTAATGTTTTTTGTTTACATTGGTAGTTATGATGCCTCATGATGATGACAGACTGGAGGTCAGAGTTCACCCACCTTTTCAGCCTATTTGCCACAGTGGTCATCAGACTATATTTTTCTAACTATAAATACCTGTGAAAATATCCCTTAAGATGCGTGTGTAAATGATATATCGTGTTTTCCGCGGTGTTTGTGTTCACGGAGGTCCGGCTGTAAAGTAACGGGTCAGAGGAAGATCCGAGCTGCTCTCCTCCTCTCGGTGTGTTTGTGGTCCACGCTGCTCCAGAATGAAGGGTGACCACGCATGCGCAGTGTGTGAATCGCCGAGGTTCATTTCATGGGTATTTGGATGAGAGCAGCGTTAAGCTAGCTAGAATTAGCCACGAGAAGACCGGAAAACAGGCAATTCTGCCTTCAAAATAAAAGCGTGAAATGTGATTTGTCACTGAAATGAAAGTAGGCAATTGATTATACAAAACAATACAATTCATATTCTCAGTGGAATTAAATATGGAGTAAAACTTTTACTGTAAAACTTTATTATGGTAGACATCCTTCCAGCAAAACACAGTTTTATGTTTGAGCCTTGGTGATTTTTTGGCAGCCCTGCCGAGTAAAGGGCATTTCAGCTGTGGCTTATTCTGGCTAACTAGACACTGGGAAGTGGAGGCCATAGACTAAAAAAGAAAGAGGCCCAATTTTATAGCCTTAAGGAACAATTGTGCCACTGTCAGAGGTTAAAATTAACTTTTTAAACCTAGTAGCGATCCTACAGGCCTGGTATGTTTTGATACTGAGTCTTTCATTGTGTCATTTTGGCAGCCATGTGTATGACATCATGCTTGAGTCTATAAATAGCTATGAATACATGCTGTGTAAAGGACTTTTTGGGAAGAAAAACAGCAATTGTATTTACTTTCCTCTTTAGAGATATCCCATATGTTCACTTTGGCACTTTGGTTCACTTTGTATTACTTGGACAATATGCTGCACCATATTTTTTAGGCTGACATAAATCTTTATAGGGTAAATTCATAGAATCCATCATAGTAAATAATATGAAACTGAGGTAAGTTATATGAGGATGTGGTATTTTAAATGAAAGAGCACAAACTAATGGGCTTCTTTCTAAATAGCCTATAGTTGATTTTTTATCATAATGGTAGTTGTTTGCCCTGTGATGATCACAACTACCCGCATTATGCAGAAGATTGGCCTTTAAAAAACCCCCAAAAGAACCCATCTACTATAAGCCCATAGACCTTCCTTTATACTGGATAGTAACTGCTTCCCCAAGTTAATTTCAATTTCAAAGGGGTTTTTTATTTTGAAAGTCGTAACCGGAAGTGCAGCTTTCCATTGTGTCTGACTTGACGGTGTTGAGCGGCTGGATGAGGGAGAGAGAGAGAGGTGGAGTGTCGGCTACACTACAGTACATACAGTGTGGGGTTTAGGGCTCTGGTTCTTCTCGGGCTGGCGGCTGACCTAAAAGCTAGCGCCTCCATACGAGATCAACAGCAGTCGGACACAACCGGGGAGAGAGGAGAGAGGAAAACGCCTGGAATGAAAGAGGAATAAGGAGATACAGCTAGCTGATAAAGGAGAGGAGAAAAAAAAGGCACGACATCGCAAGCGAGGCACCCGCGGAGACAGACCCCGGCCAGACGACCAGCAGCACGGACACAGGGAGGGGAACCGGGAGGAGGCATTAAAGGGAGAAGGGCTGATAAAGCGGTTAAAGTACCACAAGAGAGGAAACATATTATCACTAGGGTAAGGTCCCTGTCAAAACATCCAGCAGACGGGGCGTGTTTGCGCCTGAGCAGATAGGCTATCCCTACATGCACATGTCTGTCTGTGGCTGCTTGCATGTTATATTCACTCTGAACACCCCAGTGAAATAATAATTATCGCCTGTTTTACTAGCAGACCTCCAAAGGATCCCTATCCTATATGGAGAAACATCAGAGCTTGATTCTGAAACCTGCTAAAAGCATTCGCCTTTTACGTTGTTTGAAAGTTTTTGCATCATACAAGACCTGATTTTACTCTATAATGAATTGATTTCTGTAACGCACCTGTCTGTTTAACACACAGCATAACTTGCACTGTCTCTCCTCCTAGCGATGGTACACACCGTAGCCATCGCGCGTATTAGCTTAGTCATTACTGTACAGTAGCGGGCCAATATTCAACACAACCCTGTAATTGTGAACTTATCAGCGCGCAGCGTGGGACGACAACTGTCAACGGTCGTTGTTGTGGAGATTTACACGAAACCTGCAGCGCCTTTAAATGCCGCACGGCTGCTATTTTGCCTTTGAACTTGAACCTGTTCTCAGCAGGGCCTCGGCCCGAGTGCAGTGCGCATGGATGCGGGGACTCCTCCGTTAACGTTACCGACGGGCCGTGCACGTTCCGTACGCACTAGGCCGCAGTCAGCCCCGTCCAACACTGCGGATATAACCCACGGCGACTGGCCGCACCGTAGCATGTCGGGCTAGTTGACGTTTCTGCCCAGTTTTCACACCGCCGCTGTCTGTGTAAATGTGCCAGCAGCCGCTGCCTGAAATGTGTCATCAGCGCGGAAAGCCGCCACTTACGGCCGTTTTACGGCCTTTTACCGTTTATCGGTGGCCTGCCAATCCGAATTGTAAAACATACAACTTTAGTTAGCTTATAGATACATAGCTTATAACTTTTTAAATTCCATTTCGCTTAATTCTATTTTTTTGGAATCTGTTAATTTTTCTGAATTTTAGCCGTTATGGTAAGCGTCGATAACAGTAGAAGCACGCGTGACAGGTATGTGTGAGGAGCTCGCCTGCACACACCGGGACATGGCTATTTAAAAGTTTGACAGTTAGCAAATGACAGTTAGCCTACAGCGCGGAACAGTTTGTCCTAAACCGCGCAACTAAATATATAATAATTAATCTATTGTCATGCCGAATAATTTGTGACCATTTGATGTTTTTCTTTGCACATTCGGTGAGCAGGTCTGAGCTCGGTTCAGTTAACAGGTGCCATATTTCTGTTGCTTAATTTAGCTCGGTCTGCTCCTTTCCTCTCCCCGGTGTGTAACGTCAGTGAATTTGCTCCACAGCATTCAATGAACGAATGAATGTGTCGGTTCCTCTGTCCCACCCAAGTTTTACTCCTACCAGCCAACTCTCAGATTTCCTTCTCCGTCTGCCTCCTGAGATGATGATACTTGTCAGCGACACTGACATCCACCAGGCAACACTGACTGCTTGTCTTCTTTACCCATGAACTGTATCTAATGTTGCTACATGATAAATAAGTGGCAAGTGTATCCAGTATGTAGCTAACTACCACAATAAAGTTAAAGTTGGGCCTGACCAGACTGGGAGAGAATCGCATTTCTCAATTTCATGGTATAATTTAACAAAGGACCTGTTAATGTGAAGTTACCCAAATTATTATAACTGTCAGCACTGTGGAAATTTGACTAACACCCTTTGAAAAACTCTCCCTCTAGTCAACAGAATCAAACAGGTTTAGAATTCCAATCTACTTCCTGGTGTAAATGATGTCACCAAGTTTTAATGAATGCTGTGATTGGTCGACAGTATGCATAGTTAATCAGGTGTCCCATAGTCTGTCAGATAGCCAGCCAGATACAAACTAGTCAAAATCCAAATTCCAACACTGCATATTTGTCCCCCAAAGATAGAAATATTGTCTGCAGTGGAAGGTTCGGCTCTCAGTCTTACAAGCTAAGAAAAAATGATGCTCTTCTTTAATACAGACCAGACCCAGTGAAACACCTGCCAGCTGTGCCATTAACCGGAGCATGAACTTGCATTAATGTCTGTTTCCTGTGTCCTGGTCTCCGCAGCAGGTATGGCAGATGCAGAACTGGACTTCCAAACGGGCGATGCCGGGGCATCCGCCACCTTCCCCATGCAGTGCTCGGCCCTGCGTAAAAATGGCTTCGTTGTGCTGAAAGGCCGACCCTGCAAGATTGTCGAGATGTCCACCTCCAAGACCGGCAAGCACGGCCACGCTAAGGTCAGTACAGGCCGGAAGATTATCACTGAAAACACAAAACAGCAGCAGTCTTTGAAGTGTTAAATAAATCAAAGACTGAGAATGTTATATATTCTCACAACTGTTTTTTTTGCCAGTATTCTCCCATGGCATTTGTTTTGGAAAAACTGCAAAGCATTCGGACAGGTCTAATTCTGGGTTTATTGGCTACACCCTTCCGGAAGAATACAGGCCAAAGGGAAAATGTTAGTGAAGCATCACTGTACTGTCTGTCAACCCATTTATTTCTGGAACAAAGACAAAAAACACCCTGATTAATATTAATGCACATTAATTCACATTTTCAGCTTATAGGTGAGCATTAATGTGCCTCTTGCAAAATTATTGATAACGAAAAATGAAAACACATTTTTATACTATACGATAGTAAGTTCCCTAAGTACTTGGTTGACTAAATGGTAACACTTTTACACACTGGATCCTCATCAGATATTATATGATGAGCTTCAGCCAGGTAATGATTTTGGGAATAAACTCCTCAATTAGAAACCTGATTGTTCATCTCCTCTGTGTCGTGTCTTTCTGCAGGTCCACCTGGTCGGTATCGACATCTTCTCCGGCAAGAAGTATGAAGATATCTGTCCCTCCACCCACAACATGGACGTCCCCAACATCAAGAGAATGGATTACCAGGTGAGACGGGTGGAAAGGAGAGCTGAAGGGAAGAGAGCGGTGTAACGGAAAGAGGAAATTCAATTTTAAAGTCACATCGAAATGAAAAATGACCTTTTCACCTTGTTAGCTAATTCCGCATTGTATCGTATCGTATCGTATATCCATGTTTCTTTGATGGTCATGGATTTGTTAAAAAGTCATCATGTACAGTAATTTGTAGCCAAATACTTCAGATACTATTGTCTACTTCCTCTTGATCAGACAGTGTTTTCCCTTGCAGAGAGACTTAAAGAACTTGATACTTTTGCTAGTACGCTAAAGAGACTATTCAACGGTAAAACCAGGCGACTGATCGAACCGGTAGGATTAAGACCCTGTTCCGTCCGGTGGAATGCGTTCAGCTTGCCAAACTGAAAAGGCAGATGGTACAGGATATCCCGTTGAAGTGAAATCATCTGCTCTCTACTGTACATCCAGTCCTAGCACTCACATGCCGTTACATCAGGGTGTTCCTGTCTGGAGCCATTCAGATTAAAAAGTCCGTCCCGTACGAGTAGAGCAGGCAATAAGTGTCTGATCTCACACCTTGTCTCCTTTTCCCATCCAATTTTTAACTTGGCGTGTGACATTTGATGGTGGTTTGTTTCTTTATCAATGTTTATCAATCACTGTTTCATAAATAAATTGTCAGTATTTTGAATTGAATTTTAAATATATTTTTTCCCACCATTTTTGTAGTTTAACACATTTTTTGTAATTTTTTAACAAGATCTACTGTATTTTGATGCATTTTTGCCTGTCTGTGGATATTTATTTTATATTAGTATTAGTACATATGTGTCTATTAGTATGTATTATGGAACAAACAATATATTTGCAAAACATTTGTCAGATATATAATGGTGGAAACAGTACTTGATCTTATTAGGAGGAACTACCACAGTAAGCTGTAGAAAGTCATTCAAACTCTGAAACTCTGCATGATTGAAATATACTTTGCACGTTGCAACAGAACGTATTCAAAATACGAATCTTGCATGCATATTTGGAAAATTACATATCAAACAGTTCCGTATACCAAACAAAAAAAAATGCAGTAATAGAATATTATTCACGTTACTTAATATTTAGTTCTTGATGTCCCTTCCATCAATCAGTCATCATACAAGTCTGAAAAACACAACTGAAAGGAACAGAAAGGGGAAAAGGAGAAAGTTTCCATTTATCACAACTTGACTAATCAGTTTTTTAATCCTCCTTTCCTTTCCATGCATCCTCTGCTCTCTCTCTCTTCTTCCCCTCTCCTCCCTCCCTCCCTCTCCACCTGCTCCCCCCACTCCCTGTGCGGTCGCAGCTGATTGGGATCCAAGATGGCTACCTGTCCCTGCTCCAGGACACCGGGGAGGTGAGAGAGGACCTGAAGCTTCCTGAGGGCGACCTGGGCAAAGAGATGGAGAGCAGGCATGATGCCGGGGAGGAGATTCTGGTCAGTAGCTTTCCTCACGTCACGCGTTCAGCTGCATCTTTATGTCTCAACACTTCAGTACATGGCGTCATGGTGCCGCCTGTCTGAACATAACAACTCAAGAACAATACATGCTAGAAACTTAATACTTATACTGCAGGTTCCCCCTATAGAGAAGACGATCTGGAATATTTTGGAGCACCTTACTGCATACATTTGCATATTAATGAGGGAAAACAAACTACTATAACTCCTTCATGCTTTAGGATACAGAGTTCATGTTAATACTACCCATGTGTTATGTGAAGACAAGTGTGTTGACAGAGAAATATGTGTTAATTAATGCATTAATTATCTTAATGGCCTTCTTACCATAACTGTTTATGCTTAATATATCATGGTGATTACGGTGGGGCATTTTGCAGCTCAAGTGCCTCTTGTTGTCTATGTGATGAGATTCAGCTTAAGGCAGCAATGCCGTTTATTCACTTAATTTCATTGTGGTTACATGCACATTATTTTTGGACTAGATATAGCTACATCTCATTGCTGTGAGTTTATCAAAGTTGGTGTTGGATAGAAACCACGTTTCTCTAAAAATCCAGCAATTAGGAACTACGTTTTTTTTTCTCTCCCAGATTGACAAGCATGTATTTTGATACTGCACAGAATGTTTTGAATGAGTTTCATTGGTGCTAGAGTGATAAACTTACTTGGCACTTAAAACACTATCCAAACTTTCACTTCAAGAAAAAAAAATTTAGACATCTGAGATTCACTGCAATGGCAATCTAATACAAACATCAGGTTATGAAATTGGGAAGCATATTGAGATTAACGAACCTACTGTGTTTGACTCTATTGTGTTCTTTCAGATTACTGTTCTACATGCAATGGAGGAGGAGGCTGCCATTGCCATCAAAGCCATGGGTAAATAAGGCACTGCAGGTAAATACAGAGCTACAGCTGCATCGACACCCAGCTGTCCTCTCACCCCAGCTACCGCCTGACTCAAGCCTGCCTGAAGAGGAGTGTTTGTGTGTGTGTGTTGTGTACACGTATGTGTGTGTGTGCGTGTTACACCACAAGACACCAGCATGTGCCATGCCAGTGCAGTGTGTGTGTGATGTCATGTACATGTACAGTATGTTGTTCATCAATGGACCAAGGGGAAGGCAACTCCAACAACAAGAGTCAAGAGACTGTTACCAAGGTGTGGTTGTAGGTTCACTAATGTATTATAATAACGATATTGCCCTTTAAAAATGTGTAGCACATTTACAATAATGCACATCCGCTATATTGGAAATATTATTTTCCACATCCTTGCATAGCATAATGAGTTTTTTTAGTTGTTTTTGCCATGTATATATTTGTTTGAACTGGACATATTTTGTTATCAACCGAGATTTTAAGTTTTATATTTGACAAAATGCAATGAAGCTCGAGAGTAACTTGATAATGAGTGTATTGAAAATGTCACGATTGTATAAACTGATGGTTTCTGAGCAGTATGCTACCGTGGATTTGCCTACCCCTTATGCACTTTCTGTTTAATGTTATTATGAGCATGCCATGTGTATCGCATTTACTTAGAGCCATCAAATATACATGAAAGCTTATCGTTCATATTGTATTTTTGAGCAATGTTGTATTTTTCCGCGCAGTTTGAATTGTGGGCAGCATTTCATTTTACAGCCTGATCCGTATTGCAACAATTTACCCTGACTGACAAAACCGCTTGCAGCATTATAACAGTTACTACAGCGTTGGATCAGACGTTATTATGCACTTTATTACCTGCAAACTGTGGGCTGTAGAATACAGTGTTCACAAAATGTGTTCAAGTTGTTGGTTGTGCAATGTTTATTCTGGAGAGGTTGATTAGTTTTAACACTAATGGATTTGTGTAGTGTTGACGCACTAAAATATATTGCCCTCTTGTTTCTTTTCTTTCCTAAAGATGTCTTTCCTCTGGTTTCTGTCTTCTCTTTCCTTCTTCTCCTCCCTCCTTCCCCTTGTAATTCTGTTACAGGGGCAAACAAGATGCACTGGACCTGGGGAAAAGGAGGGGATATTGCCTCGTCAATGCTATTCTCCCTCTTTTTCTTTCTTTTTTCTTTCATTTTTCGTACTCTCTCTCTCCCTCTCTCTAACACTCAATACTTTCTGACCCTCGTTTGGGTTCAATTAGAGAAGACATTTAATAAATAATTGGAAATGGCAAACAGTAAAAACATTCTCTATGTACATGCACACATAATGCCACATCTGAGTCAAGACGTACAGACTAAAAAAAAAAAAAAAAGGAGAGAAGGGTAGAGTAGAAGAAGGTCTTCTCTCACAAATGGTCGGCAATGATTGAGTAGGTCTGCACATATTCAGTAGCTACCTACGATCAGGGGAAAGGTGGTGATAATGTCACAACTGTGTTTTTTTAAATAAACATGTTCCCCTGATTTATCAAGGGCTTCAAATCTAGATCTGCATTGTTTATTCTGTTCTGGCTTGTTCAGTGGGGGTGCCACGTTCAAAACGTTGATGTAGAAGTGTGCCATACAGAACAGAACTGACGCTGAATACATGACAAGATTTTGTGTCTTTTCTGTATGGCACTTTTCTATTTTGTGATTCCTCTGAACAAGCCCCTCCTTCTGTTGTTTAATATTTCATGGAGCATATATGACCTGAAACCTGTCTATTAAACAAAAGTTATCAAGATGGCACACCAAGGTTCAGTTTCTTTTTTTTTCTCAAGTAGGGTTTCAAACTCGGCTCCACGCTTTCCTTGGATATCTGAAGAACACACCATGCTGTCGAACATACTGATGTCTCCTCATCTGAGCTCTTAAGTCCTTCAGCCAAAATTCTCTTAACTTCATTCACCCCTTAAATCCCTCGGTAAAGACCCTTAGACAGGGCCTGCAAACAGAGCAGGTCGGAGAAAAGACTGGATTACACAGAAAGTATAATCTATAACACACTCCAACATTGTGCTAGGATTCAGCAGGCGGACAAGTTGTGGCATTTTGGTATCCTTAATTTTTGTCTTCATACATTAAGTCCAAACTGCAGAATGTCTCCCCAAAAGCCAAACTTAAAGACGACACAAATTGTTAGATGTGGTGTGTGTGCTTATTCTTTTATTTCAACAGCATAAAGCTTTAAAACAGCATAGACTTGAACTTAATTTCTACTAAAGAAGGCGAGAGAAAAACACTGAAAATCCTCCATCATTCATATTTCGCAGGAGAAACGGTCGTCTCTGTACTGATGGTAACCGACCCTGGTCCTGCAGAGCTAACGGGATCTGGCTTTAGTCGCCACCCATCCCTTGACACATTGTGATTATGAACGCTAGTACTCAAAGAACAGGCTCTTATTCAGGCAATCTTGCTTTATACAATATATTATGAGCATTGTTTAAGCAAAGTAGCACTAACACGATGCCTTTGCTGTGTAGTTTAAGTGATAAACAATTTTACAAAGTAAACATATTTGAAGTTATGTTAATCAAGGCTGGATGTTGACAAACACATGAAGAGATCAATCTTGACGATTGCTGACCACTGATCAAGGAAGTTAAAAGAGCAAAACAAAGCCCAAAAAGAAGATACAATACTACACAAGAAGTGAAACTCAATGCCTATGGCCTAATTCAGCCTAATAATTTGGGGGCTTTTACAGTCAGCCATCATCAAGCAAGTTCTGAAGGGGTCGTTCCGTTATCCGTCTGACAGATTCTGCAGGATCACGGGTGAAGCCGTGAAATCTCAGCGACAGTGGTCACCTTGGCGAGGTTAGGCAGCGGCGCGGGGGTGTGGCCGTGTTTACTTGCCATGGTGATAAAATCTCTGTCCGCTCTGGGCATGAGGGAGGAAGGCGTGGCGAGGAGCGGCTTGGGGAGAACTCTGGAACGGAGCCTGGCGACAGAAACATGAAACAACGTTGGCGCGGTGATGAAAAAATGACCATACATGACCGCATATAAAACTTTTCTCTTGGGCGACGGGCCTCATATGAGACATTTTTGGTAGTAAACAAGAAGTGTACATCACAGACTGAAAGGCGTAATGACAATATAGAAAGAAAGATGTGTCACTGGGTCATCATGACTCTGCAAAATAATTTATAGCCAAAAACCAGGGGGAAAATGCACACCCGTCCCCTGGGCCCAATTTAAAAAACACACCACCTTCCCCCCAGCAACAAAAAAGATAGAGAACTCGCCCCCATTTTTGACCATCCCTCGCCCCCGCTAAATCTCGAACACTCCCTTACAAATCACAAGGAACTAAAGACACTGCGGTGGTATTACATAACTGACGTCTCAGATAATGCAGAGTGGGTGCTTGTGCCATTTGACTGGAGTATGAGGTGATGGAAAGAGCTGTGTGTGTGTGTGTGTGTGTTTTGGGGGTTAACCTTTGCAGTGGGGATCTGGACCGTCATTGGCGGTGTGGGCAGCAGGCCGGCAGCAGAAGCATGGAGGGCTTGAGGGTGCATCGGCCTCAAAGCACCCTGGAAAAAAAGGTAAGGCACGACATGTGAGGTAGAGGGCAGAATGAGGAATATGCTCTAAACCAGCTACTAGGTTCAATTAAATACACAGTGAGCTCCAAAAGTATTTGGACAGCAAGACATGTTTGGATGTTTTGGATCCATACTCTTATTACTTGGCAACTGTGTTTAAGTCCAGTCTGTGAACTTTGAGGATATTTTCATATCAGATGTGGATGAACAGTTGAATGACTATGCATTTTTTTACGTAGCCCTGCCATTTCAAGATGCCCAAAATATCCCAAGAGATAATAATTCAATAAAATATCATTTTGCATATACAATCAAAATTGTATATAGGCATCAGTAGTCTGTTGATGCTCTGCTTTCCAGGTGCTCTTCCCAATATGTATGCATCCCAGTGTATCTTTATGGGGCTTCTGCAGGACTACACTGAAGGATCAAAATTTCAAATGGCCTTACCGCATCAGTGAAGCCTGACTGTTGGTTGGCGTGCTCCAGCTGCTTCTGGAGGGGTATTCCTCCCCCAGGGATAAAACCTGCAGAATATATAGTAGACAGATTACCATAGGAACCAAATGATTATATACAGCAGTATACATAGAGTTACTCTGCAACTGATCCTGCCTCTGGTTGACAATTATTAATGGTTATGAGAGATCTCTAGTAAGAGAATTTAATATGCAAAGGGGATGAAACTGCAGTGGGACCACAGGGAGTGGGGCAGCAGGCTGAGGAACTGACCAGGCTGGGAGGTGAAGTGACTGTGGACAGGGTAGCCGGGCTGCTGGTGGGGGAGGTACTGCATGGCCTGAAACGCAGACGCACCTGGGGAAGGGAGGAAGCAGGAGGGTCTTATTACAATTACTAAATCCCACTGCGATGCGGTCACTCAAATTATTGATCTCTGAGTTTCTCCAAAGTCATGACACGTGCAAAATGACTTAGTAATAAGAAAGTGAATGACGGCATATTGATCTACTGACATTCAGAATGCACACCCTGGAGAGAAATTCATTGTTTTTTCTTACTCTTAGAAAGTGACACAGTAAGTGTGATCCCAGCTAACAGAGGTTCATTTGGTTCAAAGAAAAAAAAAAATCACATAATACTGCATTTGTTGTTGCAGGTGCATTGTGTTGAGACCAAAGTGTTGCATGCATTGCATTTATTCCACGCATTCCATGCATTGATAGTGCATACGTAAACTAAAACAAATGGTGTTGTGCCCCATTTTTTCCAGGCTCTCCATGAGGTTTTCGAGATGAAAACATTTTGTCAGTGAATCAAAAAATTTTCAACAAATTTTTTTGTTGTAATACCACTTTCGATAACCAACTCTAATCGGTTTCTTCTCATCACATTTGAGCCATGGGATCCTTGCGTAGAACTCTGCACACAGTTTGCAGCAACATAAATGCATTACAGATCAAGTGTGATCCTAGCATAACACACACACCTCTGATCTGGGAGCTGCTGGCGAAACTGACTGGTACCGAGGGTCCGGGGGCGTAGGTGGAGGGATGCTGGGCCTGGGCCACCCCATAGGGCTCATGAACCCCCTGACCTCCGCTGAACTGGCCATGCTCTGCTGAGCTTGTGCTGAACCCAGGCTGCGTCTGGTAGTGACGTCCCTGCAGGAGGAGGAAGAAGGCTGGGTAAATAGTCTGGTATACTAGAGTCCTAAATTCTTTTTTTTCCTGAAAGACGTTTGTTAGTTTGTTTCTCTGAATATAGGTGGATTAGAAGAGTGGTGTATGAGTATTGGCTTCACCCAATCCCCTGCAACTAAAACCACAAATGAAGTTTGCACACACACAAAAACTAGTCAGAGATCAAACTCCACACAACATTGTAAGGCTGACTAACAGACAGAGCAACAAGCAGGTACTCCATTTATCCCAGAGGGAAATTCAATTGTCACAGCAGCAACACACTTGAAACACAATAAACACATTACAGTGAATCCATACTCCAGTTCACTGCCTGTGGAGAAAAATCCAGAGAGAGGGATGGAGGGCAGAACGGTGACATTTGGTGGAAAGACAATAGTAGTTTGAGTGCAGCACTCACCGGGATCACAGGAGTCGGAAACAGCTGTTTACTGCGTTCTCCTAGCAGCGCACCGGGTCGACTGTGGCTGACTGGACTGCCTGAGAGAGGAAAATAGAAGGATCAGCGCACTAGTAATAATGTGATATGGATAATGGCATTTTCCCCCACAGCGCTGTTGCCATGGTGCTGTGGGCATCAAGGGGCAAATTCAGGTCAGTCAGTCAGGGGTGAGACACTTCACTCCTCACTACCTGTGAGCAATCAAACTTCAATACGGTTTACATCGCTTTAGAAATCATTTTGCACAAATATGGTCTGTTTATTGAGCGGTATCTACTTAAAAAGAAGCAAAAGTTCCATCAATGTGAAAATGTATCCTTAACTACAATCTTTGCACCTTAGCTGTGATTTTTCACACAAATCCCAGACAAATCCTCTTCACATGTTCAGAAAGAAATAATCTGTCTTCTCTATCTTTTACTATTCATGTCAACATCTGAGGAAAAAACCTGTGTTGTTTATTGGGTATATACTATTGCTGATACATTGCTTATCCACCAACAGGTAGGACGGTTTGGTCACAATTCAAAACTCTGTCTGATATGGATTATAATATTTACACTTTTACAATGCGTTTTGAAATCCTTTTTAGCTAGCTAACTGCAAAATCGTGGGACTGTACAGAATATGTGTGTGTTTCTTTGCAATAACAAAACAATGGATTTCATACACAAAACATTCTCTGTAATTCAGATGATGCTATATGATGCATAAAACCTAAAAGTATCTTACCTTGAATGCTGAGGAGGTGCTGTCCTGCGTGCATGGGCAGACTGGATTGGTAGCTGGCTGACGTCAATGTTGTGATATCACTAGATAGATAGACAGATAGATAGATACTTTATTGTCCTACAAGAGGAAATTTGGTTCCACCCTTTATACACAGCCTCACATACATGTACCCACATACCCACCACACATTATTCATACAAAACAGGAAGACCACAATACATTAACAATACATTGGCACAAGACATTCAATCAATGCATTGAATTCAGAGCTTCAATGGCAGAGGGGACAAAGCTCTTTTTAAAACAGGCCCATCTCCAGGTGAGGGACCTGTACCTGCGACCAGATGGAAGCAATGTGAAGAAAGAAGTAAGGGGGTGAGTGGGGTCCGGAGTTATGGTTAGTGCTCTGCGTATTATGACAGGTGGTACAGAAATACAAGTGGTCTTTAGTTAAATCCTCGATTCTGACTAAGCCTTGATAACAGCACCATCCTCTCACACAAAAAGCAAACATACCTTCATGTACGGAATTAAAAACAAAATCTCTGAATCCCTTACTACCTCTGCTCCTTTCTGCGTCTCTTCTCCTCTTCATGGAGGACTTTCTTAAGCTGTAAGAAGAGCTGGTGTTTCTCCTCTTGGAGTCCCTGAAGTTTCTCCCCCATCTTCATTACCTGAAATTCAGATGGCAAAGACACATTGAGCTGAAAGTACTGATGCTAAAAGAATATCACAAACTTTTGGTGAGTAAGCTCTTTGATCCGCATACATTGTATAATGAGACTTGGTACCATCTTCACCCACGTGTTTTGTGTATGATGAGCTAGCACAGACCACCTACTGAACATAGTGAAGATGAATTTGCAAAAGCTCTAGCATGTACTGCAGTGACGATAATAATGCTGCATACAGAGGTGAAACTGCTACCAATCTTCTCGTTGCACAGTGATGAGTTGATCAAAGAGCTTATTCTCCAAGAGTCCTTTGATATGATGTTGTAGTCTTTTATGGAGGTGTGAATATTTGTGTTTTATCTCTTTCCAACCTGTTCTTTAGTTTCCTCCAAAGACATCCTCTCCTCTATTTCTTTCGTCCTCTTCCTCTCTTCCTCCTCCTTCATCTTCTGCTCCATCATTTTGTCCACCTCTTCCTCCTCTGACAATTGACAGTTGTTACAGTGTTACACACTTGGCACAGCAATCATTGTCTATTATATATTCACATACACACTCCCAGTGGCACCGCACCTTGCCTCTTGCGCTCCCTCTCCCTCATGATGTGCTTATGGAGGGCTCTGGCCATCGCGTTGGACAGCTTGGGTCTCTCCAGCAGAGCGGGCATGGTGACAGGCAGTGGAGGGGCCAGCTGGTGTAGGAGAAATGTAGTTTACAAGTAGTGAGGGTTACGTTTACAAGAAAGAACTGCTTTGCAAATTGCAACGTCTATAGCTGAAGAATAGATCTAAACGTTAAAGGCCTAGCTTTCTTAGCTTTTAAGCTAACAGTTCTAGCTTGGGTAACATTAGCTGCTGCTATGCATTATATACAGTACTTAGTAGTGTTAGTTATCTATATAAATGGTATTACTTGAGATGAAGATGTGTGGAAGTTGAGTATATCAGGTAGCGGTTAACGTTACACGAAAAAAATTCCTTTGAACGTGCCCAAAACGTTAGCTAGCATTAGCTATTTACGCAGCTAATATTATCCGTGCTAGTGCGGCAAAGTTGAAGTGGAAAACGGATATCTTACTTTCGTTGCTTTGTGGGTCGTTTAATAAAAAACCTAACCCTGTCACGGTTTGGATTTGAGGTGGCTTAGCTTTGTACTTCTGCTGTAATTCAACAAAATAAAATCCAAACTTTTCCCCAAAACATAAACATAGCAAGGGGGTTTCTGGTCAAGTAAATATTTTAATATTGTACTTCCTGTGTCAAACAAAAGACGACATCCGGTTTGCGGTCTGGGGCTTGTCAAGATGCATTCTGGAACTGGTAGTTTTTCTGTATTTCGGCCTAGCTATCCCCGATGCCTTAGTCAAAATAAGAAAATATAAATGACAAATGAATCAAAATAAATCCCTGCTGACCAAGACCTTTACACTGAGTATGGACACATTGTAAAAACCAGTTCAAACAATCTAAATGTGAAACAGTAGGCCTTGTCTTGAGCCAAGCTGGCTCCTCAGATACAAAACGTAAAAAACACCTATGGCCTTGCACAACTAGGGCAGGCACACATGCAGCCACAAGCTCTCTAATATGATAAGGCACTTAGTGCAACTGTGGCAAAACAAAGCTATTAAGGTTGAACTAAATCAGAATTTCAGCATGTATGTTCAGTTCACTTACACAAATAAATGCCCTGAAAGGCATGGACTAAACTTCACCAGGGTTGTAATTACTAGGGACCAGACCAGTCCATCTGGTTAGATTCCAGTCCATTCCACCACCTTACATTTACAGTTTAGCCTCTCACTTACACACACACAAAAACACAGTTAAGTTGCATGTCTTGCTTTTACTTCCCTACAAAGTCTTTTTTTTTTTTTTTTTTTTACAAAGGATGCTATCCTGAACAGTACCACATATTCAGTATCCATCTTACAGTGAAAATAAGGAAAGCACTTCATCAGCACACCTCCATCTTGGCTCTGGTGAAATCTCTTCCTCACCCATACACTTAACACAACTGATGCAGTAGGAGTGGTTGTCGGCACAGAGAATTGCAGCTGCGGCCGTGGTGCTGACATCTCTGTGGCAACTGGTTGTTAAATTAAAATTATCAAGGGAAAAGATACAGTGTAATAGAAGAGTAAAAAATGCATGTGCAGTTCCGTAACAGATCGTTCACACCAGATAACATATAGCCTCCACATGCACTATGATATTCAATAAAGACAAGAAACACAGTTAGCTTTTTATCACATTTTATCATGTATGGTCATGAGTGGAGAGAAAGAGCCAGTAATGCAGCTGTATACCGAGTTCAAATCTTTTTTTTTTTTTAAAAAAAGGAAACAAAACTTAAAAAAGAGAAATTGCACTCAGCTTTACAATACCTTTAGAAATTAAGCCATCTAAAATTAAGAACAATAATAACAACGATAATCATAATAGCAGTCAAAGTAATAGTCTTACCACTGAAAGCAGAGACAGAGGGAAGATGATTGTTTAGTCTGAATTCTATTATACTCCTTACAAAGATCATATGCAGGGCGGGAAACTATGATTCTTATTCACTGGCTTTAGTGGCTGGTGGATTACAAAAATTCACTAGCAATTGTAGTTTTTTTTTTTAGGGGAAAATAACAGCTGTAAAACAGTTGGTTATCTGTCAAAGTAGCTGATACAACAGACATATTTACCTGCCACAGACAAATTTACCTGGTGGCTGCTGTTAATTTCCAACCCTGGTCAAACGCAACACATCCTCATGCAAACTATAATGACTATAATAACCAATAACTATCTTCATTGTCAATAAGAGCTGATTTTAACTTAAATTCACATTCTGTGCCTTTCATCCCTTGCCTTTGAAATAACTGCAATTACGGTCTAGTTCTAACACCAAATTCTCTCTCAGTTTTGTAAAGTAGGATCAATACACTACAGAAAAACTGGCCATGAGACCACTTAAACAAAGACACTATCGAAAAGAAAACAGGAGGCAAATACAATTCAGACTGCAGGAGAATAATAAAGACGTAAATGGATGGGAGAGGGGGAAAGGATGGGTGGTGAAAGTGCATTTGACATATTTACTCTGGGAACTCTAGGCTGCTGAGCTGGATTTAATATTTTAATGAATGGTGGAGGTCTTGGAGAGGTGGATGGGTGGGGGTGGGGTGATGGTAGTGGCATCAGATTTCCCTTTGGCTGTCCCCATACACGCTCTCATCACTGTAGGCAATGTAGAGGAAAAAGTCCTCTTCATGATGCTCCTGTGAATGAAAGAAAGTAAGAAGGATATAGAGTGTGAAAGAGGCAGATAAAAAGCCGTTATGACATGAAAAACAGAAAAAAAATAGCTCAATAAGCTGATAAAGACGCAGTTTGAGAGCAGGTCATCGGTGGAGAAAATTAGATAAGACTCCTACCTGGTACAACAGTCCCATGGTAGCTGAGGTGGGTGGAATGACGTTGTTTACAAAGAAGAAGAGAGCATCCTCAGCTCGCAAGTGGATTCTTTTCCGGATGAGGAAGTAAAACTGGCCCACTATTAAAGAGCGTGAGAGAGGGCAAGGACATTTTTTAAAATGTAACTAGGAGATATCAGTGTCTCTATAACATTGTCCATTTTTGGCAGCTAATACAGTTTTTAATCTTACGGTCTGTTCTGTTTACCTGTCAGGTCGGAGGGGACAAGGTATTTCTTCTTGTCCAGATCTCCTATTCTGGCTTTGGGGGCTTTCTCCACAATTACCTGAAAAGGAGAAAAAAAAACAGTGACACTAAAATATTAAAGACTTGATGTGCTCTCAGCAAATGAATCTAGTTATCTTTTCCACTGAGCAAAAGTTGTGAGCATTGAGTAATTACTTCAGCTACTGAGTGAGTAATATTTCACCTGTTTCACATTTCTCAGAAAAGGGATCTGAGAACACACCCTAATGTTCAGTCAAATGCTGATTAAAATAGAAAAAGATTTAATCTATGTTGTTTTTTTTGGTCAAATAGTAACCTGGGTCAACATTTTTCCAAGATCGCCCCCAATATTTTGTCAGTGGTTTGGAAATAGGCAGGTTGATTTTCTTTACTGTTTGGGCAACCGACCTAGGACACAGAATAGACGAGTGGGGGAAGGGTCAATGTGAAACCAAATCTTTAAGAGAAAGAAACAATGTGCTTCTTTCTGTTCTTTCAAAGAAACAAGCCTTAAAACCAAGCAAATGCATAACCTAGATTTGGGGAATAGACAACTTGAGACAAAGCATTATTACATTAAAACAAATCTATTACAAAGTATGGCTAGGAGCATTACTACTGAAACCAAATTCCTGCTATAGCTACATATAATACTTGTCATGAAGAGAAGCTTGAAAGACAAACTATCTTAACCCACTGGCAGTTTTGACCTAGCCATTCTCGTTTAGTTACTATGGGTGATAAAAGGCCAGGGAACATGACCGTTAACAATCTATCTACAAGAGGCAGTGCGACGTAAACAAGTGTCCTATTAGTTGACACCACCTATTTTAGGGTACACTGCCGTTGCCATTTCAACATGCAGCCTAAAGCTATAACCAGGTTTTAGTATACATCTAGCTACCTCTCCGTGAACACTTTTAAAGTATGATCAGCCAGCGTACACTTGATATTTCTTTCACTGTGTTGAACACCCAAGGTACGGCTAACGCTGTAACTAGCGAAACGTTACTTGGTTTATCAACCGACTGAAACTGTTCTTTCTCTTTGTATCGGTAACGTTAACATCAGAATTGTGGGTATTGTGGTTGTCATTGTAACGTTGAATAAATAAACACACACGGGCAGATTAGTAAATTAAGATATCATTAGCTGGCCTGTATGACATTTCGGGGCCGTAATTCCTGTTGTTGGTTAACATTAATATTACTGTGTTGTTTTCTAACGTGGCAGTCAGTCAACCGAGGAGGAAAAATAACAAAAACTGTGTGGGTAATTAGCAACCTAACAGTATCTGTTACTGTTTAAATTTAAATATGTACTATAAATGGCACAGTAAGCTAGCAAGCAGCAGTCGTAACAGGGTATGGTTAGCTACAGCAGCTAGCTATCTCAAACGGCTATCTCGTTTGCCAACAACACCGAACAAGCTAAAGTGTTAGCAAGCTAACGTTCGCTACTTACTGGTACCCTATCCGGATACTTCTTCCTTATTTTCTCGCCTTCGGACCGTCTTTTCTCAAAGGGGTGCTCCTCTTTGTACTGGAACTTCATTGTTAAAGAAATGACAGACAACTAGTCGGTCACTCCGGGGTGTATGATTGCGGTTGCTCAAGGAACGACTCAATTCGGTGACACTCGACAAAAACAAATGTTGCTAGCTAGCGTTACTTAGCTCGCTACAGCTGTTTTCCTAGTGCGACTGCGGCGGAGGGATACAATAACAATATGACGTAGCGAGTCTAAATCGCAGAATAAAAGTCATGCTGTTTAGACACATTGACATTATTCATGGAGCGATACCCAACGTTTCTTCCAATAAACATTCGTCTTTTGAAGTAGTCACTGTGTGGACCGGTTTAAATACTAGGATCACATCTTTATTGGAACTATTTTATTTTGATCAACCACTGCGCGTAAAACCTAGGGGAGGGCTGTGATGAGGCATCTGTCCTTGTCATATGACCGAGGCCCTGCGGTTGCCAGCCAAAGAGCCCTGCTGAAAAAGAGACGCAACAACACGCAATTTTAGGCGGAGGGTATTGTAATTTTGTCTGTGCAAGGCAGTGGTTGTTAGTCCCACAACATCCAGGGGGTTCCCAGAAAAATGAGGACTGTTTAATCCACTATCCACTGACTAATTTGGGGATTCCCAGCAAAATGGGGTATAGTTTACACTGACAGTAGCCTATAGACAGTTAAGCAATAACTAGTAGTTACTACCTTCAAGCCCCATTTTGGCAAACATCCGCCCTGCTGAAGTGTCCTTGAGCAAGACGCCGACTCCCTACCAGCTCCAGCAGTCCTGCTCTGCATCTGATTCTGACCTCTGACCTCCTTGAAGGGGGTGAAGTGAAAAGAGAAGCAATTAAGGATCACATTATTACCATTATAAATGATTGCTAATCACAAAAGTCTTCACAGATGGGCTTCCTTGGGACAAAATCTTATAAAATGGGGGTCCATTGTCTTGAGCTGTTGAGCTATTGCCAGTTAGTATTAGATTAGATTAGATTAATTGATTGTCATGATTACTAGCCAATATTGGGAATTGGGAACAAGGAACTACAATTTAGAAGATACAAGGCTTACTAGCCGAATTAATTACTTTACTTAACTATAAAGTGCTGCTGCCTATTCAATGATTAGTAAAATAGATAATTGAAAACATAAACAGGAATAGTGGCTGTTAAATTTCGAATAGTGACCAACAATCATTGGATTCATTTCTGGTAAAAAAAAAAGTAACGTATTCATGTCAATATATTTACATTATTAAGTAAGATAAGCCTGAGAAGTGAATGTTAAAACAGTTTTCTGTCCATAATATGCCCATTTCCTTAAACACACCCTCATGGGATAAGGTGACAACTGGGTATTGCGTAAGAGACCATAGTTCCCTGAGTCACACTGAGCTCGACTTCCGTATCTCTCCCTGCTCATGTGATGCCTCCACCTAAACTGACCTGAGTGCGTAATACTCTCCTGATGGTTTGTTCTGCGTTGAACCACAGGCAATCAGCCAGACTGCATGAATCTGAAAAGTCCCTCCCTCCTTCATTCCACAACACACTCCCACCTCGCGTTCACAAAACAGACAGACTCTGAATTAAACTTCCCCCTTCTGAATGCTGGAAATTCAAACCATACTACTAACTGATGAGTTTGAATGATACTACATGTTTGTTTGTTTTTCCAAAGCTAAACTGTATTCTTTCACTATCTCTACCTAAGCGCTATTAGATTACATACACAGCTATTATAATAGCTTTAACTTGTATTTACTTTGTAATGGTCAGGCCTGTGAGGAATGCAGTTTTTGTTTTGTACCTTATGAGGAGTGTTGGGCATAATGTGTATCAGTGTACTGCTAGTTGATCTCAGCCCATTCACAGTATTAGAAGATTATCTCTCCACTTCACCCACCTTGTTTCAGTGATTGAAAAACAATGTTTGAAAATTACTGAATGACTTGTTTTTTATTATTCCGTCAGTTAGTTTTAGCAGTAGTTTAGGTCTATTTTTTCCTCAGTGAACATTTGCTTTTTTATTTCAGTTTACAAAACTTTTTAGTGACTAGCCTGAGTTTCACTATTGTTTCAGCATTTCCATCTAGATAAAAACATACAATTGACTAGTGAATAGTTTTTAATTGATATTTTAGACCAGAGGAAAGCACCTTTAGTGTCTCTGAAAGAGTTGTCTTTGGATTGTTTGTTATACATGATATACAGTACTGTGAAAAAATATCCCCCCGTCCCATTTGATTTTCTGGATTTCTGCACATTGTTCACATTGAGTTTGGTCAAACCTTTTCATGCATTGTGGGACTTTATAGAGGGAATCTGAAATAAACAAAATGACACTCAGGTTTGCTGCTTCTTTCATTTGTTTGGTGTGCAAGACAGTGGGGATTCTAGTATTTTTTAAATGGGGGAGCCATGGGGGTCCGAGGACCATAAGCATAAAAATGAGGTTGAGAGTTAAAAATGAACTATAATGAATATAGTTTGATTGTTTTTAATCAATTGTGTGTACCCAGGATTCAGCAAATAAGTTTTAATATGCTCAGAAACAAATTATTAAACAAAGTATTACCTGAAGGACAAAGTTTTTGTCACTGCAAGGACTAATTTGACTTGTATTGTCCAATGATTAATTAGAAAAACAGACTATGGACTGGACGGTGAAATGTCTGGAAAAAACAAAACATAAAAACCTGTCACACTCTATGAGGGGTGTCAAAAAGGGCGCCTTGGTCACTTAAAACAACACAGTCTTACATTTCAGGCAATTTCAATGTGTCAATCAGAGTTAAACAGCCAATGACGTACAGGAAAATTTGGGGTGGCACCAAGGATGGCCAATCAGATTTCAAGGATAGCCAATACCACCCCAGCCACCCCTGTAGCTCCGCCCCTTGTGCAAGATGATCTAACATGCAACCTTCAAGTGAGAAAAATAATGCCCACCAGTTAACACAACCAAATTAAAGGGATAGCTTGGGACAGTTGTTCAAATATTTTGGTTCACATATCAGGCCTGCTTAGGGCCAGTCCTGTCCAATAAACATCTGACAAACTTTGACCCTTACCATCGGAGTGAAGTTATCAGTGCACAGGTTCTTCTTTACCTTCAATATGTCTTGCAGAGATTTTAGGGTGTAGGGCTCACTCCGCTTCAGCAGTGTGGAATACCTGTGTCACTTGTGAATGGGATTTGATTCCAGCTCCTGTGGTTTCAGTGAAACAATAAATTATCTTCTTTCTGCCTTCATGTGAAAGCGCAGAAGGTGCCATTTTCAGTAGATTTTTTTTCTTCATGGACTTCCATAGTAAAATGAGAGAAGAGAAGGTGTGCTGAAAGTGCCCCCTCCAGAAATAATATAAGTTAAGGAACAGACACTAAAATATATTATTTCTTTCTGAAGAACAAACCCCAACCATAACCATATATAACCAGGTCACTCTAAAGTGGGTCTTCATTGGTTTAAAATGTACACAAAATACATCTATGCAGAACCAAGGATGGTTTGTTGTATAATGGTTTCATATAAAACCATTGATTGTTCTTATTGGTTATAAAACAACTCACTGTAGAACCAGTAAGATAGATATCTGCTGCGGTGGCTCTTTTAAGAGCTCAACTATCTGCCATTCATCTAGGGAAAATACATGTAATTGATGCTTTTTCCTCAACACAGAATGGAAGTGCACACACACACACACACACACACACACACACACACACACACACACACACACACGACCTGCAGCCTTCAGGACAGAGGAGCATGAATGATTGATCAGTATATCTCATTATTGATGCTTGGTTTGTGTTCAGCAACTACCTGTGTGCTCAGACTTACAGGGTTGACCAACACAATATAGACACAGCAAAATTCCTGTGGGGCATAAAAAAAAAGCACTTTAGTGCCATTTCTGTTTCTCCTTTACACATTATTTCAATCATGAACACTCAGCAAACTATAATCAAATGTGCACTGCTGAATAGTTAAAAGAGAAAAATACAGCGGTGACTGCAAAAACCTAAAAACAGAGGCTGGGAACTGTTAGATTTGTACTAGTAGCCTTAAAAAAGTTAATTAGCCTACATTTACAAGTGATTACAACAATCAACAGATCAAAGAGAAATGACAAGCCAGTTGGATCTGAGACGGTGCTACATGGTACCATATGAGATACAATACAGTTCTTAAATAAGTACAGCTGTTGTCAATTGCTTTAATTGTTTAAAGGCTAGAGGAGGCTCAATGTTACATCCCATGCAGATTCCTTCAAGAAGGGGAAGGAAACAAAAACCTTAAGCAACCTTAAGACATCTGTTTCATCTCCAGTTTTGGTTCTGAAGGGGACATTTTTGGAAAAGCCTGAACCAAAGTCATCTCAAGTAAGTCAGGGGCAAAATACTGGAAAGACAGTTGCAGTTTCCTGTCACACCACATGATGGCAGCAGATCATGAGGAAAAAAAGTTTGCCTGCCACAGAAATACAGCATGAATCCATCTCTCAGGTATCAATACTTCTTTTGCAACCCAGCAAAGTAATTCACAGTTGACAAGTTGTAAATTATACGCCTCGAATATATTACAAAAAAGACCGCAGGAGAATAAAGAGTATAAAAAAATAAGCTGGATAGGAATTGGTCGATACTGACAAGTGTTTTATTAGTAACACAGACCTGGAGACAGAGCCAATAAGAAGCCGTTGTGAGCCTTGACAAGACTGACATTGTTCAGAAGGCATTTAAAGACGGAGGGTCTAATAGTTGAACCCATACAGTAAGGGGAGCAGGTAAAAATTGAAAGGGGCAGGCTGCAAATTTTTTGAATCAAATACGAAACCAACTGCAACAAAAACAGAAGGGAGAGAAATTAAGTGCAAGTCCTATTATTTGAAATTAGGATGGCATCAGATGGCAAAAGGGGGGAAAAGCGAAATGTCATGGTATCCAGAAGTCATATTATCATACATTATGGTAATAGAGAAACAATCAGATATTGAAAGGCGGCACAGCAGTCCACATATCTTTACAAGCCATTCTTTTTTTCTCACAACTTTTCAGTCCAGTCTATATCACTGAGTCCCATAAGGAGCTTTGGGGAAAGTGATGGTTGTGGTTGAAAAAAAAAAATAAAAAAATACTCCGGCTGCTTGGCTATTTATCCAGAAAAACTTCTGAGGATGGTACGTTGCAAGCAAAACTTCATCACATCACTTACATTTATCCGTTCTTGTGAAAAAAAAAAAAAAAAAAGTACCTCAGGAATTCAGTCAGAGCCAACAAACCACCTTTGGGGTATGAGGTTGATCTAAAAAGGGGTGGTTTCGTATTTTCCCCCTGCCCCGGTCGCTCTGTGAGGTTAAGACAGTAAAATGATGGGTCGTCATCTATTGAAGTGCAAAGTCCGAGGTGATGAAGAATAAGAAGAAATAATAGAGAATTGTCTTTGTTGCCTTGCTGATTCTTCTCCTTCCCCTCGCCCCAATCGTCAAAAAAGTTTAAAAAGACTAACGAACGCAGCAAGCATACTCCGACTCACGTACACAAACTCTCCATACGCACACAGTCAGTATCAGGAGCTATAAGGCAGAAGAGGCTCCGTTTTGTTTTTGAAAAAAAAAAAAAAAAAGAAAAAAAAAATTTACAAATAAAGAATCAAGAAGAAAAAAAACAAGCTGGCTCCCCCATCCCTCCCCAGTAGTTTCCGGGCTCTGATGATCCCATACTGTTCATCCCATGGTAGGCGCTCACCCCACCCCTCTTCTCCTCAGTACCCTGCTGCTGAGAGAGGCTCCTAGAGGGCTGGTGGGTCGTCTGTGTGGGAATGGAGGGCAGGACGGAACCGGCAGAGAGAGAGAGAGACAGAGAGAGGGAGGGGCCGGTCAACAAGCCCCGCCCCCTCTCGATTCAGCCAATCACCAAAGCCGGTGCTGGTGGAGGTTTCGACTGAGGACGGAGCGCACATCAGCAGTGAACCTAGGAGAGAGAGCAGAGAGACGGTTGTAGGAAAAGGCCTAAATCAGTCGGTACTTGCTGTTGGTTATCAGTGTTATGTTGAGAAGATGACAGAGGATTGGATGGTAGAGCTTAACAATTAATAATAATAAAAAAAAAAATCCAAATTGCAATATGAACTGCTGCAATTTCCAAATTGCAGAGGCTGCATTTAATTGCTGAAGAGAGAGGGGCGTCCAAAATGGATTTCTGAAGAAGGTGTTTTAGAGCTGCAGGTAATCTTTGGTCCATGAATCAAGTATAATATTGGTGAAAACCTTTCACCATACTACTAAAACTCAGCGAATTCTGTACACTGACTTTTTTTTTTTTTTAACAAAATCACTTTTCTTTAAACAATTTTAAAGTTCTAAAAAATGTATGACAAGAAAAACTTGTGAACTTGTGATTAAGTTGCAGTTTAAATCACAATTTTTTGTCGATATTGTTCAGCCCTACTGGATAGGTGTAAACATAAAACCAACAATTTAAACCATGAGAGCCAGCTGGAGCTATTAGCTTGCACCACCAACAGATCACTTGAATACAGGCAAAGGTGCAGCAAAATGCCATGGCGGACAGTGTAAGATGGAGAGTCAAGGTGTTCATATAGTCGATTTTCATGCTTATTTCATCACGCCTCTTACCTTAGTGCATCCAGCATAGGCAGCAAGTTAAGAAGTGCTGTGTCACTAGGGTCGCTGAACCAGGACTTGATGGGTATTGCATTGTCTGGAGGGGAAAAACACCCAGAGAACCGTGTCAGAGAAAAAGACATGGTTGTGATTACATGCCGTTCTGTTAACAAGGACATCGAGTGTTACAACTGCTGCAGATTTAATGTGCTGTTACAACAATTACAATACACGTCTTGTATTGGAAATGAACAGCTGAGTTAGTTGCTCTGCTCCTGGCCCGTCACAAGGCCTCATTTGATTTTGTTTGCTAAAGTCAAACATACACACAGAGGGGAACACCCTTTCACCTCAAACCCTTACCAAACTGAGGAGGGTGACTGGTTTTAATAACATCACTAACACTTAAACCCAGCAGCACATGAGAGGATGTGAAATTACTTTAAATAGACAATGAACACCCATAACATATGCTTAATTGTTTATGTGAGAGAGAGAGAGAGAGATGAGGTAGAGAGACAAGTTAGAACTAGACTTTAGATTTCAGATATTCAAATTTGTCTAAGGCACACATGATTCATCTTACTGAAACGTCAGAAACTGAAGACGGGCTCTCAAGCGCAGTTATTTGCATGGTACAATGTAGAAATCCCTTGATATTTTGCATTTCACATATTTCAAAATGTATTCAGCGACTATTTTCCCTGGTCTTGAGTGTAAGACAGTAAGAGGCAGAGAAACAGTGAGTCAAACTGATGTAGGTGTATGTGCGTGTGTGTGTGAATCTGTGTGTGTGTGAGGCTGCAGTCTTACCTGGATGGCTGCGATAAGCGCCAGGCGAGTTGTCCAGGATGACAATACTGGACAGGTCATCATGTACTACGGACAGGTCTTTAATATAACTACCTAGATCCAATGTACAATGCTGTGCAAAGAAAAGAAAACACAAACGTCAGTGATGCCGTCAAAAGGGGTTTTAGAGAAGGAAAAAACTGTTCCAAAGCAGCAGTTTTAAAGGCCCAATAGGACCAAAGAGCTAAATCAGTGTCATCAGGAATCACATTACAATAATTCCTGATATGGCAGAATGGCTGCAGATCCATGAGGTCTCAGATTTCGTAAACCCATAGATAGATACATGCAGCATTGTGTTCAACGGTTAAGCGCAGTACCTGTCTGTAGTATCTGCGTTTCAGGATGTTCCTGTTGTTGTCCAACTTGTCTGCCACTGCCGAACCATAGATCTCCATACTGGCTGTGAACACCACCAGCTCGTACCACTGGCTCACCTGCACACACGCACACACACACACACACACAGAGTACAAGGATACCAGTTAGAGTCAGTAATTAGTAAGTCACCAAGATTAACAACTTAAAAATTCTATGCTTTATGGTATTAGATAGTGTGAGAGTGCAGCAGAGTGACAGGTAAGAGTCAGAGTGAGCGACAGGATGAAAGGCGACCTGGACCATGAGCAAGACCCCCAGCCCCAAGTTAATGTTCCAAGCACATAGACAGTAACACTGATCACAGCAGTTGTTCAAACAGCACTCACCACTTCTAAAAAGAAGTCAACATGTGGCCTTTTATGTACGAAGAATCTGACTGGGTGCTTATCAATGACGACCTGCGTGGAAAAGGAAACAGAAGGACCCATTTGGTTTAGATAAGAGTGGTGTTTGGGCTTGCCTGTGTTAGTGTGCAAACATGCACATGTACGTGTACGTGCACGCACCTTGAGGATGAAGTCTGGCGGTGTGCCGGGTCTAACTGTGGGTCTGAGGACCCCGTCATGGTGCGAGTGGATCAGAGTCTCGTCCAGGTCCAGAACCAGAATCTTCCTCTTCACTGCATCTGGAGATACACAGAGTTTGAATAACAAATCTTGGTAAGACACATACATGTATGATACTTTATATACGCATTGGGAAATTCTCTAAGGAGGTCAACAGCACAACAGTAGAGCTGGTAGGGATTCAGTGTCTTCCTCGAGGATACTTGTTGACATGAGGCTTGAAGCTGGGACGTCCAGTTGAAGGACGATCACTCTAACCACTAGGCCTCCCTTCACCACACTGGTTGACTAAACTCGAAAGTAAAAATATTATTTTTAGCCCCGTGTCAGCAGGGGCTCTATGGATCGTATTGTTGGTCGGTCGGTCGGTCAGTCGCTCTGTTCACCACTTTTGGTCAGGTGGGTGAAAGTGTACCGCAGGGAGTTAGATTGCAGACTCTCAAGACTCTCAAGAGTTCGATTCCCAGCAGGGACGCTTCCACAAAATGCGACGTCGCAGAGCTGTTAGACCCTTAGTCTTGCTCATCTAATAATAAGAGTGCGCTTTTGAGTCAGGCTTGAAACAGACTTGAAATAAACAAATTTGATTGGTAGTACAGGTATCTATCAGGCTAGTAAACAAAGGAGTTGCAGTTTTGTAGGTAGCAATTGGTTGCAGTTTTGTAGGTAGTTTTGTGCGTGGGGTGGGGTAATTTTGGTTGAGACTCAGGTTAATTCCAGGGTGAATTCCAGGATTAGAATGGCTCTTATTTGGACACTTATATCATGATATGGACAACTACGCTCTAATTGCAAATGCAGCTTATTTTTGGGGGCTGACTGAGCAAAAAGACTACGATGGATTCTAATCGATTTACATTTGTCAGCTGTCGGGGGCGACCGCAGCTAAATGAATGTAAAGGAAACACTCATTGGAGATAGGACCTGGATTACATGGTGAGCAGCTCTCCAGCTTGGGTCACTGCTGTGATGTGCAGGGTGAGTTTCAAGAGGTGAATATAATAGAGCTGAAGAGATCTCATACATTCGATTGGAGGAAACACAGTCCTTTGTCAAATTCAAGACTGTGCTTTTGAATTAGCTCTACACAGACCAGAAGGTAGCTCATCTAGAGTACACGCAGTAGTCCAGGCTACCATAAATGCCGCCTGTAACGTTCGCATTTCCTCTTCACTTCCAGACCACAAACTCATCTTGTCACCATTACAAGCAGGGCAGGAAACAGTTCTGTCCACAAGCCACAGTGGCAGATGGATTCAGAAATTTACTCGCTAATTTCACTATTTTACCAGCCAAATATGATGTTTAGAATAGAACAGTACATCTAAACTACCTACTTTTACTCTACCAAAATTTACCTGTGTTTTAATTTGGCGCCCTGGTTACAGGTCTTCAGAAACGCAATATATGCTGCGTCTTTGTAACTACAGGCATGATGTACGGTGCAATTCAGAACGCCTAACATTATTTGCATTTTACATTGTTCATACCACGTCCTTAAGTGTTTTACACGTCTGAAGCACATGTGTTATGTATTAGCTGTCAAAAAAAAAAACAAAGCTGTTTTGAACTTGTAAGACCCACACATGCTTCAGTAAAACTTGGTAAGAATGCAGATTTGCAGTTGTGCGACAGACGAGTCGTTGTCTGGGGGGCATTCAGGCGGCATATCCTCAGCAAATTCACCCTTGCACTTCTTACTGTCAGTTTGGCTTGTAACTGTGGTGACGCAGGAATGTAAGCTTATTCTACTGTCGCACTCAATGTAACTCACTATGGAAAAGAGCTTCAGCCAAATGCCTAAAATGTAAACTCGATCTTTCTTGGTATTCCATTCAAATTAATGAGAGGAAGAGTTTATACTTATCAAACTAACCAGTATGTCATAACAGGTGCACTGTTCAGGGTGGGCAATGTGAGAGGAAAGACATGACCCAGCTGTGGTTTGGATCTAGCCATCTGATCCATCTTAATAGACTTACATGCAACATTAACCCAAAGACCTGACACTAGGATGACAGTTGACAGCTCGTCTTGAGTTAACACACAGGGAGGAAGTGACATTATGAGTGTTCCTGTCAGTGTGTCTCAGCAAAACAACTGTGGTGATGTTCATTTACTCTGGGATGAGGAAGGTCACGATAGAAGGATTCACGGTGTGTGCAGTATTGTTGTAGGTAACTTTTCCTGTCTGCCTGTCATTTCTTCCTTGGTTGACTAGTTTAATCTCACCTTAAATTTCTACATTACATACATGTTGTGATAGTGACCTAGATTTATGTCTATAGCTGTGTCAAATCAGGATCAGGCACATATCATGTACTTGTGAAGTCGTAGGTTTGATTCAGACTTATGACCTTTGTCACATGTCATCCCTTCTTTCTCCCATCTTATCTCCGCTCCACACTATCCAATATCACGAAACATAAAAAGCAAACAGGTCTATATACACAGGATGTGTGTTCATACATGTAAAGGGACCGAACAACAATTTTCTGTACTTTTCCAAACGATTGGTGCAATTCTTAACCTTTCCAGACTTATGTAGGAGCCTTGACAATCTAGCAAAGCAGTCATAGCATAAAATCAATATTCAAAACTGGACAAAAAATTATAAGTGTACTCACTGAGTCTGTTTCTGGAGATAGGCGACAGTGGCAAAGTGTCATATCGCACCGTCTGATACTGGATTATCTGCAAATGAACGAGGCAAATGAAACAGTCATGTTAGTGCTTCATTTCAGAAGACCAGGTGAACACAGAATACAGTTGAAACAATAACCCATATACTGGATGAGGTGAAGTTAGTCCCATCATGGACAGATTTCAAATATATTTTATGAAAGTCAGTTTATGGATGCTAAATTAAACTAGTGTTGATCCTGAGTGCAACTAAGCCTCCAAACCTCCCATTCCCTACTCCCAGACTCTCTAATCGGGAAAATGTGCCTGTCTCTATTTCCAAGGCAACAGCATTTTGTGTGACTTCGCACAGAAAGACAGAGTTAGATTAGTGTTTTGGCAATCGTTGGGGGCATTTCAGAAGTGGCTTTCTTTCTTGGTCTTAATCCCTCAGATCCATAATCCATTAAAAAAAGAAAGCATCACGGTTGAGATTTAACTCTGCTTGACTTAAAGGCAGAGGGATGCACAGCAAAAGTACACCGCCAACATCTTGATAAAGTCTTACGCTATGCATAAATCCTGAAACTTATATTTGGTCCTTTTAGACAATACAACCTCAGCACACCTGTTCTCCTCTTTTACATCAACACAGATGAAACAAGAGAACAGGGGAAGACAGCATATTGGAGTATTGAAATGCACCCAGGTGTGTCCGCCCCATGGCTGCTCCTCTCTTCAACTTCTTTGCTCTCCTCTAGTGGAAATGAGTGAAGATACAGAGAGGCTCCTTTCCAGTGTCGCTCTCGCCCCGGGGCTCTGTACTTTTCTCCATGAGGGCTATTTTTATCCCCCCCAGCTGTCGGTGGGTGTCAGTGGAGCATGGGGCACAGGCGGAAAGGGAGACTTGCAGGGTGACTTTGACTGAGCCTGGGCTGCTTGGTACCTAAACCTTGGACAGGGCCTCCCTCTTTGTCCCCTCCCACTGCTGCCTGGCAGAGCGAGCTCAGGGGAAGCCTATTGGTGGCAGCAGCTGCTGGGCACCGCGGGGGGACCTGACCCTCGGCTCAGCTCGCTGTACCTCCAGGAGCGTCCATCTGGCCCCCGGCCCTGCAAACGTTGACCAAGCCCTTTGCCTCCAGACTCAGCAATGCTCTGGTCATCCCCGTTATTGTATCAAGGAGATTATATGCAGAAGCATTACGCTGCATTGTTGTCTTTAAGATTAATAAAAAAACAGCTTTTTGTATGTTTGCATACAGTAGCATGCAAAGGATTACGAAACGGTAACACGCGGCCCTATTATGTGTAATCTAATTGAGCTTTTAATAATACAAATTTTGGTAAGTCAGTCCACTCTACATAATGTGGTCTACTCTTTCTAAGGGATTTCTAACTTGCCGTTTTCAATTTCATTCAATTTGCAAACCAAGAAGAATAGTCAGAAGGAATACTTTTGTGCCATCTTAAAATAACTGAAAAATCTAACAGAAGACCTTGAATCCTACCCAATTCACAGATAAGAAGTTACTGGAGAGGCGTCTGATTAAGCCAGAAAGAGACAGGCTTAGTATTTTAGTTTATATTAATAGTTTGCGTTCAAGCTAATGACCGGGTGCATTCTTAAAATCCTAGGCTGTGAAATGTTTCAGCAAGATCACCTGTCCTAAATTACTCAATGGCTATCCAAAGAGTCCCTTACATTATATTCCTCTCTATAAGCACTCACTGGATAGGGACATTGTGCCAGTGCATCACACGTTGTGAACAATTGAGCTAAACTGTGAGTGAGAATGAGAGAAAGAGAGAGGGAGAGAACAGTGCGCTCTCTGTGCTAACATAATCCCTCTCACTTTACCCCTAACCTGGACTGGACTACTCACTCTCAGGGCCTGTTGACAACACGTGAGTGTGAGTGCTGCACAATAAACTGCAGACAAACCTCTAACAGCAAGACTATTACAACACAGGGCACTACTCCAGCTTTGTTGCCTTGATACAGAGTTAAGAGTCAAAGTCCACTCATATTACACCACATATACATAATATCTATAACAACAACTCAACAACACTTGTGTATCTAAGTTACAAGCAGGCAGCCTCTGTCACCTTACATGCCATGTTTATTGTCGTGGCATTAGTGGGCAGCTGAAGGTGACCGCAGGCTTGTACTGGCCACTCCATACATCAAGAAGCGTTTGGATGTGGGAGGCTTCCTCTCTGCACTGTAGTTGGATGGGTCATTCATTAAAACCATCACATCACACCAAATTAATGATAAAAGGTGGAAGAGTACGGCTTTTCAGATAGTGGTCTTTGTTACCATCCACTCACATGATGATAAAACTTATGTTTCACAGAAAAAACATGATTGCTGCACATGTTGGGACATAAATAACCAGAAAATGAATATCTAGTTCTAACACAGATAAGGAACACGGGCCATCTAGCTGAATGAGAGGGCAAATTGAGAATGCTTGTTGGTGAATGTGATTTGGAGAATAATGTACCGGCATATGGGCGCCATGGCAATATCATAAGGACTTTGCTCACTTGTCACAAAACACCCATGCAACACAATCGATTAGGAAATAGCTTTTAAACCCCATGCTCACCGTTCGTAGGTGCTTCCTGAGAATGTACAAGATGAAGCCCCATATTCTGGACGTTACGCCAAGGAAAGTGCGGATGCCAAGTAAACACTGTCGGGTCTTCAGCATGTTGATGAGCACGCAAAGACCCCACAGCAACTGAACTTGAATTCGTAGCTGATGGCACGCTTGTCCGAAGTTGTTACGATAACTACAAGGAACTTGCTTGCTAGTGATATTCAAAATCCGTCTTTAGCCACAGCAGCCACACTAGCAGTTCAAATTAACAAGAGGCCAAGCAAACGTGTGAGTACCTCGCTCTGCACACTTGTGGCACAACTATCACTGAATAGAGTGCATTCGCATCGTAACGATGATAGAATGAGTTTGTAAAAACGTGGACGTGGTCAAAAGTAGACTGCACGACGTCTGCTGCTGCTGAATGGATCTTACCACGCAGCTCGCTGACAAGCTAGCTCAGTAGCTGTGTAGCAGCTAGCTAGTAGCCAGCAAGCTATCGCTAGCTCGATAGGGTGACCACCTTGAACCTTGGAGAAAAATACCCCAAAAACTTTCGGGCCGCTCGTTGTCAAGCACCACTTCAATGCGCCTTTACTCTACGTGGCGTCCAAAGAGAGAAAATGTTTGAAAAGTTCCCAAAAGTCAAACCAGTCGGGATAAAATCAGTTTGTAGTTCACTGCAAATCCGGAATGAAACTGCGAGCCGCCATCGCCGCCTTGCCGTCACTTCCGCGAGGAACCCAATGGTTGCGCGCAGCACGTCCACGTGGAAAGAAAATAAACAGACGTGGACGAGCAACAGTAGGAGGGCTTCCACTAGATAAAAAAAATGACCAATCTGGTCAGTTTTACTTATTTATACTCATTATGTTCAGTCGATTTTCACCTATTCTGGTAGTGGTTCTAGTGCAGGTTAACATGAGTATGATTTCTGGCAAGAACTCAACCAGTATTTTAAATATCTCCAAGGGAGAGCTTCAACAAGTTTTCAGCTGTCAGCAGACACTTAACACCAGAGGGCTTGCCAATGGCACAGTCAATTCAAAAAGTCTGTAACAAATTAATCTATTGAACACAAACTCTCAGCCATCTAATAATAATCTCTAACTATAAAATGCAAATAGCATCACATACATATTTGGTGTAACTTTAGTGATGTTATTTATAACGGGGTGATTTTAGTGAAAACCGTATTACTTGTCACTTGGTGAAACTATTGCAGAGTTGGACCATAAATAATGATTTGAGCAGATCTCAATTGATGAGATCCATCATCCAACATCGTTTACAATAAATTAACAGATTGATTACTTGAACTCATGTATGTCTGTCATATACTGACAATCATGCTGTAAAAAGGTCAGAATACACTTTGAAAATAAATATTAATTCCAATAAACCACTGTGTGAACAGTCAGTGATTGCATGACAGTGTTTAAATTGACGCACTATACTGTAATCCAAGATTAGGACTTTAATACTCAAACTCACACCAGTGCAATGGTTAGCAACAGAAACTACATTAATCCAGTGACATGATGTAGCAAGCCCTTATAAATTCAACATTTCTCATCCATTTTTATAAACAAATTGTGGTCACTGAACTCAAGCACATGTACTGACAAATGAATTGGCTGTTAGTTACATAATGTAATATATAAAATAAGAGTTGGGTAATATTTTGCATCATTTTATTCAACCACCAAAAAAATAACAACTGAGATATAAAACATTTTTTTAAACACAACACAGATTTCTTACAGAATCATTAGGGAATTTGTTAAGAGTTTCAAACTTCCATAAGATAGTGTTAAGGCGGTGATTCTGAACCACTGAAAACGTCTCAATGAAACAGGGCACTTCTTTGCTTTCAGTGGCTTTTCCGCCCCGGGCCTAGACATCCAGATCATCATCAGGGTCTTCCTGGTCGTAGTCGTCGTTGGCATCGGGCTCATACAGAATCCGCCCTGAACCCGGGCCTGAGTGAAGGAGAGCTGTTTTCCTGTTAGAAAAAAGAAAGAGGGGAGTTAAAATAAAAATATTCAAACAAATGGAATGCAATCTGTGAATAAAAAGACCCATAACAATTGTGAAAATGTTGCTCACTTCTCTTTACTGAAGACAAAGGGAAGTGCCAGTTTTTCCTTGGCTTTGCGCTCTGTGTCGGATAAACGGAGGTTGAAGGTCAAGTTGGCTGTTGGGTCCGCCTAAGGAAACAAGACAAATGCAGGGTTGTCAGTCCCTCCATGTCTGTGCCCTTTCTTTATTCTATTTATCAGAGTATGGTGTACAGATATGGAGCACCTCAAGTTCCTCTGGGTCAGTCTGCATGGTGCCAGGATGACTGGGCTTGCTCTGTACTGTGACTGTAAGATCCTCTTTGATACTGAAAATCTCCTCCTGAGGACAAACAAATTAACTCGTCAATAATTTATGACATCAGTGTAGGAACAGAAAATGGTAATCCCAAAGGAAACTCCTCTTACATCTTGCATAACCTTCCCCGATTTTGAGCGCCTTGTTGTCTTTGCCACTGCTTCGTCTCCCCTAAGCCCAGGTATCACAGTGACGACTGAAGTGGCCAAGTGGCAAACACTTCCCACCGTACCCCGCTGATGCATATCTGAGTGCAGCAGGCCGATAATAGTTCTCACAGCTCCCCCTAACGAAAACAGAGGAAAAGATCCTAAATAGTGGCATGGACTGCAAGGTCTCACAGTTCCACTTTACTCTGGAGTAAATCAACGCAGATAGTCTGTTTGACAATAGCTAGTTAGCACTCAGATGTATTTTTAAATAAAGATTTGCACTGGTGTCATGTCAAGGGTGAAAGTGCAAGCATGCAGGTCTCAACAGAGGTTACTGACAGTGATTTATTATGGTCGTCATGGTTTGGTTTGTGATCCTTACAGTCGCTGTTGGAGCACTGAGTTCTTACCTTCATCCAGTTAAAAAACAAAGACATTATTATTATACTGATATGCTGACATTAACAAGATGATATCAAACCTTTTTTAAGTTGCTGAAGACTCTGGCAGATGGCAGGAGGACTGAGATGTCTCAGAATCCATGAAAGAGAGTCGATCACCAAGGTAACTGGTTTGTGTTGCTGTGTTTGCTTGATGACATTTGTAAGCTCCTTCAAACTGAACTGGTGAACTGTGAAAGGTGGCTGTTCAGTCCAGCCAAGGGGGTCTGCGTAACCATTATGAAAGTGCAGCCTAAAGTGATAGAAACAAATGATAAATGGTTAGTTTGACAATGAGTTAAATAAACTGTCTCCCAAAAAGGACTTGTGTCCTTAGTTACCTTTGCATGGATGATGCGTTCAATCCATCTTTGATCTCCTCCTCACTAACCTCAAAGCCCAGCACATGGACAACTTCCTCCCTAAACTCAAATCAAAGGTTCGATTAGTTTTTTAGCAATATCTGTCAGCAATTATATAATATTACAATAATTATAAAAAAGGTATACACTGTAAGTATTACTTTGCCTACCTGTTCAATGCGGCATTGATGAAGCTCTTCAGAAGGGGTCGACCAGAATAACTTGCAGCATCTACGAATGCAAGTTAAGTTTGACAATAGTTTAATGATACTGCTTCTTTACTTACAGGCAGGCATGGCACTGTTAGCCATCAAGAGCACTTACCTTGTATTATAATAAACCCTCCAGCATCAGTTCCTTGCAATAATTCAGGTAACATGGTAGAAGCGGACTGTAGCAGGTCCAGGCAGCTTCAGCTAGCTAGCATGTTTCTGATTCACCACCAGTTTACATCTATAAATGCCACGATAAACACCCGAGAACTCAGTATTTGGATGATAAAGAAGATCAAAGCTTGTAAAAGTGAGAATGGCGAACATCAAAGACAGCAAGTCAAATTCCACAATAAGTTTAGTTTTCTCTCCTATCCGAGTCCGAGATGATTAGGTAGCATGTCAGGGACCGCCGTGAAAACTTCATATCCCACAGATCTACTTTATCTCGATCACATGTGGGAAATGTAGTTCAGCAATGTTTACTATCAACCCGTGTATGGGTGAATGATTATATAACCAACTACAATACCCAGCATGCCCTACAGGAAGCCACCGCGCTGGCAGCCACAAGAGGCTTCTGCAGTCAGTGCGCGCGCCGCGCAAGACAAGACCGTGCGGAATTGTATTTTTAGTCAAACTCCAGTCGTTTTCTGTGCGTACATTGCAAGAAACGAATAACTTCAGCTGAAAAAGTTCTCGTTAGAGTGTTTTTGTGTATGGACCTACACAGGTATTAATCGTGCTCATCCAGCGGGCTTTTACGTTTTGCTACACTTCTAGTTTGATTGCGAGGATTATGTATGCAACAACGTTAGCAGTGACGAAGAAAAATGAGCTAGTACAGCTAAGCGACACACGAATTAACGTTAGTTTTCTGTCGGGCAACGTTAGTGTGGCGACGGTTTAGACGCGGTTTCCTTTGGAATAACTCTTGTAACGGATCAACGGGACATTACAACTTCGACCTATAGTGGACTGTTTTTGGAAAGAGTTGAAATCGGGGGTCCGCGCCCTTGGTCTGCTGCTAAAGTTGCCTGTAAGGTGCAGTCACGCCGGGGGAAAGGCACAGCGCGACGGCTGCTACTCTGGCTAGCTCGCCTGCTGCTTCTACTTGGATCGAGGCCTTGTTGCTGAGGCGACAATGCTTGAAATAATGTCTGAGCACCAAGGTATGTTTCACCAGTCTCAACGACAAGCCAATAATCACACTGTTCATGTTGGATTTCAATATATTCATTGTTAACCTAGCTATCTGTTGTGTTTTGCGGGCATTAGGCAAAGCTGAATGTGGCTAACGTTACATTTGGTGGTGTATGCTAACATTAACGTTAGCTAACGTTACTTCGCTTGTTCTTTTACAAATGTTTTAGAATACAAATGTTATCATCAAAATACTTTGAAAGTTAGGTTAATCCTAAAGCAAATATCAACCTGGTAACGTTAACTTATAACGTAATGTTAACGTTGTATTGCAGAGTTAAGTTAGCCTGCTAGTTAACGCGCCGACACAACAAATACTAGCTCGCTAATTCGCTACAGGAAACAATTCTGTTACTTGCGTAACTTAACAGTTAATGTTAACTGTTTAATGTAACGTTATCGTTAAATTGGCCTTAAATTGTTTAGCATGAACGCAGGCAGCAGTAGTGACATGATCGGTTAACGTTGCACCTTGCTAACACCAAGCTAACTTGGCTAACGATAGTTAGCCACCTAGCTGTACTTCGAGCTAAGTTAGCTAGCTAACTGGATGGCTTGCCAGTACTAGTCCACTCACTTACGGGCTTTAGTTACAATCCACATTAGCCAATTATAATGCGCTTACTCAAGAGTATTTCCGCGGTAGGAAATCAAACGCGCTAACTTTACCGAACATAACTTGTTGCTTGTAAATGACCATTCTCGTTACAGGCGACATAACGTGTTGGGTTAGCTTCTTCCCTAGTTGTCAGCTAACATTGGCAAGCTAACATCAAGATAATGTAAACTAACGCCAGTTTAAATATTGGGTAGCCATTGACTCTAACTCTATTAACTAGGCTAGGTAATAATAATGCGTATTTGAAGATGTTAAATGAATGAACAATAAGGTACGGGTGATGAAGAAATTCAGCCAGTCCGAGTTAAATTTAGCTAGCGAACAAGTGCTGACTGACCGCCGTGCGGTTGATGGTAGGGTGATGCTAAATTAACAGTCGATGATGGTCTTGGCCACAATTTTCCAAGTAGATGGTTGTGAGTGAACTCTGATGGTCAATCTAACGTTAACTAAACGAACGCCACTCCGATAATGTTAACATACACCCCTCACCAACACAATAACACCACGATTGGTTAGCGATGTTAGCAAGCCCGCTAATGCTAGCATTAGTCAATTCGTTTGTCAGCATGCCCTGAAGCGAATGTATGCAAGGTTACTTTATTTATACTGTGTAAAACATATGCGAATCAAGAATAGTTAAATGTACTTGTGACTCACAGAGTTGCTTTCTCTCCACCAGATTCACTATTGGCGTGCAAAACGGAGCCTCTGGTAAGTACACTTCTTATCAGTAGTTTACTTAAGACTTTGAGAGTTGTTTGGATGAACTTCACCTGTGGATGCTTGTAGACTTGCTTTAATATTAAGACTTTTGCTTTCTGCAGCCTCCAGAGAGGAAAAAGAGGACTGTTGAGGACTTCAACAAGTTCTGCAACTTTGTCCTGGCATATGCCGGTTACATCCCCAGCCCAAAAGAGGTAAGCTGCCTAATTATGTTGTTATGAATATCAAAATTGCTCACATTTACAGCTAAGTTGCCTCCCATGTTCAAGTTGTGAGAAAATACCCTCAAAAAATGTCTTTTCTCTTTTTTGCAGGAAAGCTCATGGTCCCCTACATCCTCCAGCTCGGCACACAGTTCGGGGCTGTCGGCAGACGGTGGTGGTGGAGGCAGCAGCTCCATGGGTGCGACTTGGGGAGACGGAAGCTCTGACATCCACACCATCCACACGTTTGTCCGTAAAGCCCGTGCAAATAAGGGCAAAAATATTCGCCGCATGCACTCAGATAGCACTCTGCTGGACAAGATGCGCCTTAAAGACTCCCTGTACGAGAGCCAGGCCAGCACTAAGGCAGAGCGCAAGAAGGACAAAAAACTGAAAAAGTTGTCTCTGGGTTCGGCCATGGCAGTGGTCGATAGCGGCAGCAGCGAAGGCGAGAAGAGAGCGCGCATCAAACGCAGCAAAAACCCCAAACCGCCGAAAGCACCCAAGAAGCTCAAGAGCTCAGCCACTCAAAGCGAGACAGACTCTGAGGCGGGCCATACACACAGCGAGGTACGACCTGTCAGGGAGGAGTTGGCGGTGCACGGGGGCTCCTCCCCGAGCTCGCAGGGGCTGGGGAAGATGCAGCCAGAGGAGTCCATCAGGGAAGCGGAGATGAGCTCCAGTGAGGGCGAGACCTGGATCGCAGATGAAGACATCATGGTGGAGTCAGGTGTGGTGAATATGTTTGAATCTTTGAATTATTATCTCTGACACATCTGATTAGGAAATTGTCAATACCAAACCCTATGATGCTCGTCTCTGCTGTCTGTATCTTTCTATCCCTTCTTTGCTTAAATAAGTACCCAGTGCGGACTTGTCCAGCTATAACAGCCTATAACTCTATTCCCTTTTTCAACACAGGTGACGACTCATGGGACTTGATCACCTGTTACTGTGGGAAGCCATTCGCGGGACGGCCAATGATCGAGTGCAACCAGTGCAGCATATGGGTGCACTTGTCATGTGCCAAGATCAAGAAGTCCAACGTTCCTGACATCTTTTACTGCCACAAGTGCAGGGACTTGCGGCGGTCGGGACACAAAAAAGACACCTAGACATGAAGGGGATGGGAAGGATGACAACCCCCACCCCCTTTTTTTGCTGTCCTCCAACGCCCGTTGTTTTCTTTGATGCCTACAGCTAAAACAGCCTAAATTCTCACCTGGATGGCAACTGTATTGTCAGTTTGTAGGATTTCTTTTGACAATCACAACCATTCTTATTTATCTCAGTGTGTTTTTTACTTTTTTGCCCCTGTGAAAACTGGACAGAAGGCAACAATGACAGTGGAGAATCATTTATTTGTAACTCATTAATTCCTATGTTGATTGGCTTTATAATTATATACTATGCTAGTGATGTGCACAGAAATATCCACACCTTGGTTTTCATGGATGTTCACAGAAGGTGCATGTCAACTTATTGTGAATTATTTCTTGAGGATATCAGACAATATTTTGTCTTTCAGTGTTCCAAAGAAAACTGAATATTTTCTGTTTATCACTCTAAGTGAGAGCCACATTCTCTCAACTTTGAATCAATGCGATTTTCACACCTTGACAAAATGTATAGCTAAAGAGAAGGAAAATGTCACTCCTCTTTGTTTAGAAGTATCTAATAGTGCTAGATGGGCAGCTCATTTTATTTTTGACTGTATTTTGGCAATTTATTTTCTTGTTCGTTTTCAGTTAGCAGTTTTTTTCTGTCAGTGGTGATCACTGAGCATTAAGACCTAGAGATCTCACTCTAGAATAAACTATCTTTGTATTCAAAGTACCACACGAAATTTGATTTTTTTTTCTTTTCTTTTTGAACTGCATCTAAATTGCTGAATTTCAAATTGCACATAGACAATTGTGTTTCAACAGTGCACTTTTTAAATGTAAGCCTAAAATACCATTTCCTCTGCATATTAGGGTGGTATTGGAAATATGATTAGCTACAACTGATGTAATCTGTACTTAGCATGTAGCTGTTTCTGTACATTCGCGGCTCAGCGCTTAATGTTTCTCCCTGTCTGGCTTGTCAACCATTGATAGCCATTTACCATGAACAACATTTTAATTCGAACATTGAAAGCTGTTAAGTTTTGCTCTTTTTGTTTCCACATTTTGTGTGTTTGTTTTTCATCTTTTGAAAGTCATCTGATATGGGAGGGTGATGTAAGATGAAAGTGGGCCAATGCTTTACAATGTCAAAGTGGCTCTGAGACTTGTGCATGAATGGTTGTAAAATATTTGTTTTTCTATTTCATGTTATTGTTTATTTCTTAGCTTTCTGAGAAGCGGGGAGGAGAGATGCTCCCGTATCAGAGAATGGACGTATGATTGTCTCACATCGAGAACGAAGTTGACTGTAGTGTACAGAAAATAAGTTGACGCCGCACGAGTTGTGGCATTCGTTTTATGTTGGTTGGTTTTATCATTTTGCTTTTTCTTTCGTCGGTGGGAGAGTCTTGGTTAGTCCCCAGTAGCAGTTGCACTCTCACCACCACTCCTTCAATTCTGTGTACATACCCTGTTCTTTGACAACTGTACATATGTGAAAGTGAAGAGAGAAAATAACCAAGCAAATACTATATTTTCTGCATTCTGATATTGTTTTCTTTAATTGTAGCTCGAAAAATAAAAGTCTTTTGGGGAACATACAGGTGGTATTTTGAGTTGTACATAAAATAGACATGTAAAAAATATACATTCATTTGAAATGCATGTATTTTTATTATCACTTTTTTTTATTAGATTTAAGCACACAGCAGTGTTTGTCATGTTTGTGTTTTTTACCACTAGAGGGAGATGGTACAGGCATGTCACTTTGTTAGTGTGGCAGTAAATTAAATATGAATAAATATCACTGTAAATCTCATATCAGGTGCACAAAAATACTGGAACAAATTAAGCAGCATGGAGGATTTGGTTTGGAGTTGAGAAAACATGAGCCAGCAGCAAAGGCGATAACTTTATTCACTGTAATCTTCCCAGTCGACGTCAGGCTCGTCCTGTAACACACATACAAATGTAATGTACTCAGTTCATTGTCTCTGAGGAAAGCAATGTCCTCAAATCATAGATGGTAAACCACTGTTATATATTAGACTGGTCTTAGGCAGGGCTCCTACTGTCATGGAAAACCTGTACATGTCATGCAGTTTGAAATTTGTCTTTATGGGAGTTATGGAAAATGATAGTCATCCAAACAGTTTAGTAATATGGAGTTTTCAGGATTTCTTTTTTTTTTTTTTGCAATCAACCAAGTCATTCATGTCAAGCTTGGCTGCTTGTAGATTAGGATCATTTGGAGGGAAAATTAACCTAAAGCACAAATTTCCATAATATATATGTCACCACCAGTGAACTAAAACATGACCTGGGACGTTCAAATCAGCTGTTAAAACAGTAACATTTGACCATGTTAGACACAGATCAATACTGATCATGAAAACTCTGCCATATTACATTGAAGGCCTATATGTATACACAGTGTGTCAGGCATTTAAATGTCATTGTGCAACAAGTTGATTTGCATCGGAAACAAGTGAAATTATCTCACCTCATTAAGAAAATCAAGACTTTAAGATTAATACCAGATTATATGACTATTTTTTGCAGTGTAGCTTCTATTGTAGCCGCAATATCAATAGTTCCCAAGAGTGTTTGTCTCTAGTGTCTCACCTTTCTGTTTCGGTAACTGGACAGTAGAGAGCTGCCGATGGAGTCCAGAGGAGCTACTCTCCACCTGTAGACACAGTGAAGGAAAAATCTGAGCCTCAGTCTATTACAGTGACTGTCTGGTAACTGTAGATGCATCAGAATCATCATTCATACTAAACATTCACACTATACTGCACAACTTACTCTTTTCATCTTCCTATTTCTGAATGTGACCAAACACCATGAATCCAGGCTCATTTAACTCTACAGGAGATCCATTTTACTTCAGAAAGCTCTGAATGCAAAAATCAATAATCTATGAAAGCAACGACAGATTTATAGATGCAGAAAACAAGATTTTCAAATGTCTGTTTGAGTTATATTGTAAATTTGGAAATACATTTATGGTGTGATTCTGCTGAAATACAAATTGTCTCACATTTATTCAGATGATGATTGACATAAGTTGAGAGTTATTTGTTTGAGCATGGGAAGATACATTTGCGGTCAGACATTTTGCAGACATTTGTATATCTTATTTTCTGCATCTATAAATCTTGTTTTCTGCATTCATTTAATCCTGAGACTAATCTAACCCCATACAGTGTGTCTCTTTTTTCATGCTGGGTCACACATGTTTGTATGCACCTGTGCGTGACAGACTACATAACTCTTGGGACTGATGCTTTGATAATGATAACTCATATCTCAAAGTAGTCTAAAGTCATTCAGACTGTATGCTATAAGGTTTCACTGTTGTCCTCACCTCTTCTCGTTGTTTTTACGGTGGCTGTGGTGGGACAGGTGTTCCAGCGGGGTGAGGAAGGCCGCAGACTGAGAAGGGCGGCCGTCCGGACCCCGGCCCGTCTCCTGGCCTGTCTCCCGGCCTGTCTCCCGGCCCGTCTCCCCTGCATCCCCCACAGAGAGGTCTCCCCGCTCCGAGCGCTCAGGCAGGCGGGGGAACAACTCCTGGTCCAGCCAGCTGACATCCTGAGGACAGGAGACAGACAACAAAACAATGATCAGAAGGTTAGAAGAATTAATGAATTCAAGTTTGCATGAGTTTGTTGTAAAGTTTGTGTACAAAGGCCTACCCTTCTCTTTCTGAATCTGTTTGGCAAGACGAAGGCAGACGTCTCCTCCAGCAGCAGGTAGAAAGCCAGGAAAGGCAGCACACATCTGGAGCAAAGCATCTGAACAGACAGAAATAGACGATCAGAGTCAAATTCAACTCTTAGGTCTACTCCAGCAAAACCCCACTGATACTAAACCAAACTAGGGTGCTGCCATGGATCACGTGTTCACCTCAAATCTGTTCTCCTCTCTGTGGAAACTGCAGATCTTCAGTCCTCAAAGATGCTGCTTCCAGATCCAGATTTCTCTGTGCTGGCGGCTGGTGCGGAGGGTTTTTGTAGCTGTGCATCTGGGGCGGGTTTATATTATGAGACTGGGATCAAGGGCTGTTTAGGCTAAGTGTGTGTGCGTGTGTGTGTGTGTGTGTGTGTGTGTGTATTGGTGACTTCAGACATGCCAATTACATCTGCTGCCTGGCATTGTCATCATCAGTGTCAAACCTCTGAAGCCACACCACACACACACACACACACACACACACACACACACACACGTACACGCCTCCCCTTCCCCTCCTCCCCTCCTCCCCTTCCCCCCCTCCCCTTCCCCTCCTCCACTTTCCTTTCAGCAGATATGAGGATAGATGAGAACATGATAAGGGCAGCGCTGTGGATGTTGTAGTTTGTTGTTTACAGGCTTGTGTTGGGGTTGCACGTTACCTCCCAGCTGGCTTCAACCGGTTTCACCTCATTTGTATTTGAACATTTTGGCCACATTAAGGTGTCCTAAATGTCCACTCTTATCAATATAATGGCAGATGTTCTGTAAAAAAATTGTATATACATTTATTTATGAATGAGTCTTTTGTGTTTTTTGTTTCAATAAGGTCATCCTGGCCCTCCCAAGAATGATTTCTTATGTCATGTCCCTTCTTAATTCTTTTGTCCACTGGAAGAAATGATCAGTGTCTACCAATCAGATTCAGAGAAAGCTTTATTGGCATGAATCAGGTAGTATTGCATGTTGCCGAAGCATATTACAATAGTACAGGATAAAATAAGCTACAATACAGATGAATACGGTACAATTCCATTCACTCTCCCTCCTCGATGAAGTGAGATTTCCCATCAGCCTTTAGTTTCCCATCAGCCTTTAGTTTCCCATCAGGCTTTAGTGTGTTTGGGTTTGAAAGGCAGGAGCCACAGAGAAGCACAGAGACAGATTGATCAGAGATTGCTTCATGATGCCAGTGTGTGTGTGGCAATCTGGACGGCTTGATCGCTCCGTTTTGCCCAATTTCACCAGCGGATTGCCACCCAAACCACCCTATTCCCCCTCCTCCCACACACACACACACACACACATACATACACACACCCGCTGCTCCTGTCTCCTGAAACCAAAACAGAGAGGAGATAGTGAAGGAGGGATGGATTGAGAGGTGGGGAGAGGAGGAGGAGGGGGGTGGGGTTCGGCCTGGAGTGTATGCGCGTTCAGACACGTTTTCACTTTTCCTCTTTTCCCGCCCTGTCCTAATTACTTCTATTTTTGGGATGGCCAGGCTCGCCAGACATAGAGCTAGTGCTGATAGATCAGGCGAGTATAAATAAACCGCGGCGAGGCCCTGCAAGGCGAGTCAGCAGGGGCAGAGGCCAGATAGGCTGCGCTGATTACCCCCATTATCAGGGACGGCTCATTAGGGGCCTCTGAGTGTGTGTGTGTGTGTGTGTGTGTTGTATTTCTATTCTTTTGAGGACCAAATGTCCTTACAAGGAAACAAAGATGAGGAAAATCCTTCAAAATGAGGACGTTTTGCTGGTCCTTACTTCTTTAAAGGTTTAGTTTAGGGTTAAGATTTGGGTTTAGGCTAGGGTTAAGGTTAAATTAGGGGACTGATTTGTGTTATGTTATCTAGGCCTACTTTAGGAGGAAGAAGAAAGGTTAGTTTAGGGTTGGGGCTTAGGTTTAGGGTTAAGACTAGAGTTAGGATTAGTTTAGGTAAGGGTTAAGGGTTCAGCATGTAGAGGAAAGGGTTAAAGTTAGGGTTAGGGGTTTGGGAATGAATGTAGTCAGTGAAGGCCCTCACAAGTAGTGTAATACAAACGTGTGTGTGTGTGTGTGGGTGGGTGTGTGATAGAACCATCACAGCTTCATCCACCCGTTTCTGTGCATGTGCATGATTTACTGATTTATGATATAATGTGTACTGTGTGTGTGTGTGTGTGTGTGTGTGTGTGTGTGCGTGTGTGTTTGTGTGTCTAGAGCGACGTCCCTCACACCCCGCCCCTGCCCAGCGCCCTATAAGTATCCAGCATTGCAGCAGGTGCCAAATATAGACTCAGCAGAGACTGTGCCCTCGGAAAAGTTTCACCAAATGATGTAAACAATAAATAAATAAATCAACCAAAAGACAAATAATGAGCTATAGTCTTAACTTTCACAGATTGAGAAAATATATCAAAAGCAGTTGTTAAGAAAAAGTTTGTGAGACCTTTTATTCTGAAAAGCGAATGAAAGCCCTGTTAAATAAGTCGTTATAATAAGTTATTTTCATTTGTATTTAATAAAGCTGGACTGCCTTGTATATGATACATCTATGTCAGCAGGAATTAAGTAGATTAAACCCATAACTGTACCACTATACTGGACATCAAGCTACTTTTGTTTTGTGGTAAGGTTTCATATTTTGTGTGAATGGTCATAGTGTTTCACCTGCTTATTCTGAAAGGTTTCATTATCACATAAATTGTTTAAAGGGGATTTTGCACTGGAACGACACCCAGAGCTCAGAAATGGACTTGTTACGAGCCTTTTTCTAGAATAGTAGTTTTTCTAGGAGTAGAATAGTTTAGATTGGTTTAGATTATTTTAGTTTGCTGTGGCTATTTTACTATACTTTAGCTATATACTGTATATACAGTAGCCTATATATATATATATATATATATATATATATATATATATATTTTTATACTTATTTTAATTTGGTTTTATTTATTTCTTTTTTTTACTTTAGTTTTGTTTTCATGCAACAGGTCACACAAGGAACTTGGCAGAATCGAAGTTAATTTGGTTGAATTTATTTTAGTTTAGTTTGTTTCATTTAGTTTGGTTTGTCTTAATTTTTCAAGTTTAGCTCTTTTAGTTTAGTTTAGTTACTTTGTTTCATTTATTTTAGTTTGGCTTATTTTAGTTTCGTTTCGTTTCTTTGTTTCATTTAGTTTAGTTTGTCTTACTTTATTAAGCGGAGTTCATTTGATTTGATTTGATTTGACACTGGGACCTTGGCAGAATGTTTCGGTCCAGCTGACTCCTGGCTGTTGTCGCCCTCTCGCGGCCCTGCAGCAGCTGACAGGTTGAACACGCGCCGTGTTTATCTCCGCTGCCGAAGCTCTGCCCTCCTCCTGCTCACACTGATAATAACATGTTATTACCATCATGCGAATCCTCAGCTGCTTTGCTGCAAAAATACATTCACGAGAGCAGCTGTGACGGCTGATATGTGATAATAAGATACATGTGACTAAAACTGTGACAATGCAAGAAGAAATCACCATGCGGCTGCCTTCATCTGTCAAAATAGGAAAATGTGCAGGTTGTTGATCGTCTATATGGCGCTGCAGCTGTTTTAGACGTTTTCTACTGTCAAAACAAAATATACAAACGAATACATGCTTGCCTATTTCTGAATATGCACTACAGTACAGTGGGCTCCATGATACATTTTGCAGGTCTTTCCTGCTCGCTGCATGGCTGTGAGCAGCTCCGATTTTGACTAAATTTGGTTCTGTGCAGCATGTGTTCATGCAGCTACACGGAAGCTTCTTTAAGCATCATGTGAGCATGAAGGGGAGGAGGATATTTCAGAAAAAAACAGAAAGTATGAGGAGGGAGGAGTGACAGCAGGCAGCGACACAGGTTAAGAAAGCCAATGCAAGCAATTCAACTGCGACCATAAAGCGACTCCTCCGCTCGATAGATTAGGGGGTTTTAGCTGTTTTTTAATCATTATTTTGATTTTTCTGGTTGGAGCAGAGAAGCAGCCAACAACTCGAGAGGTAAGATTCTTTATCTTTTACCCCCATTTTCTATTGATAAGTGAAGGATTAGAACGTTTTGCCTTGTACCACCAGGCACAAGGGTGTGTGTGTGTGTGTGTGTGTGTGTGTGTGTGTGTGTGAAAGAGAGAGAGAGAGAGAGAGAGAGAGAAAGAGGCGGGGGGTAGATCAGTGTCAAAAAGTCATGCATTATGCTTTAAAATGAAACACTGGTGACTGTCTCTAAACTGGAAATTCAGGTTGAGTCATTTCCCCTATAATCATCAGTGTGTTGTGAAATAAAAAGCAGGCAGAGCGGGGTGGGATGAGGGAGAGGCGAGGTGGATCTCCACACACACACACACACACACCACACCCACTTTCCATGCGTCTTGTCCTCTTGCCCTGCAAAACATGAAACATCAGGAACAAAAGAACCATTTGCTCCGCATTAGTTTCCATTGTGTCACTAAAAACCCGCGTGTTTCCCAGTGTGAGCGCTGAGAACTGGACTTGTGGACTCCTGACTTGGTTGTAAACCTGAACCGGATGAACTGATGTGGTTTTATGAGGAACAGGAGGCAGAGTGTGATTGGAGAAGTCACTCAAAATGATGATATTATGACTGAATGATCTGGGTTATATGTTATTGTTGTGACTGTGTCTTATTCTCTCTCTCTCTCTCTCTCTCTCTCTCTCTCTCTGTGTGTGCAACCCCTCCCCATGTTCTGATTTACACCCCCCCCTCTCTCTCTCCCTCTTTCTCTCCCACTCTCTCTCACTCTCTCCCTCCTCCTGTCATTCCTCCAGTTTCCCATAGCGACCCTGGGAGTGGACCAGGAAGTGTGACCTCCTTTCAGTCTCTTTCTTAACCGCTCACCATGTCTGCTCCTGGTAAGTGGAAAATACCACTAGATTTGTTTCAGATCTCTTTGTTTAATTAAAGATACCATCCAGATTAATTTCTCTGGCCTGTTGTAGATGCAAAATAAGCTTTTGTGGGACTTTCCTAGCTCGTTACAAGTCAAAATAGATGGCTATTTGTGGATACAGCTGTCACAAAGTGTCAGTCCTGGGATCAGAAGCTCAAACGATAACTTCCAGATTGGAAAGTAATGTGTGTTGTGCTGCAATTACTGATTGGGTTTTGAAGAAGAAAGTTTCTGCACAAGTGAATTGTTTTCTGATACTGATGTGAGAGCTGTGATGTGACCACCTCAATCTTTATTAAATTTTGTGGAATAAAGATAAGAAAAATCCATGCTTTGACCATGGTGAATAGATTTTTTCTCTCTGTTTGTACTTCTATCTTAAAACACGGGCTGAGACAGCGACTTTGTTGAATAGTTCAGGATCTTGGCTAGACATCTGGGTGCTTTTCCCATCGTGAGCCTTATTTATCTTACACTCCTCTCTCCATTATTCACACAGATTACAACCCGCCGTTTTGTCACGTCGCGTCCTGTAGACTTTGTGAAAGTATTCCTCTCTTTTCATCTCAAAAGTTTCCGTCATATATTTTCCTCCAGTGAGCATCATCACTGTATGTAGGGAGTGAAGGCCGTGTTGACGCCCTCCAGATCCCACGAGGCCTCAAGAGAAACCTTATCCTCCCCCAAAAGTGGTGAAATATGAAAGGAATGTTTGCATGAAAACTGAAGTGAAAACACCCCGACATTTCACCAGCCTGTCCGCAGTATTCTTCCATTCGCTGTCCAAATTTCATTTTCCTTCTGAATAGAAAAGAGCAGAAACACGGGAAGTGGACAGCGCTGCTGAAGGTGCCGGTGTGTGTCACTCTGCTGAGTCTCAGTGTGTGTGTGTGTGGGCATGTCTGTGCTCGGGAGGGAAGCCTCTGGTTAAAGTTTTTCGAGTTTTGTTTCCCTCAAGTGGAGGAAGGAATGCGGAAAGAGGTGGAGCAACAAGTAACAAAGTTCATTACTCACATCCTCCGTTTGGCTTCAGGCTCTGGTTAAAATGACAGATCTGCGTTTTTGACTGTCGTCCTCAGTGATTTGAGACTTAAATTTAGGAAAGTCTTCATTCCATTTATTTAGCTTTCAGTGGTCTGTGCAATCAGAGCGCTCATGGTCTCAATCACGAAAACCCCAGTGAGGTTTGATTGGGTGCAGTCTGTCGATACCAAATAGTCAAATGACCTCCAAACCAGGTTAGCAGACGTGTTAGGGACCATTGTTGGACCGTCTGACGACAAAACCTGTTTGGTCAGCTGAGAGTCAAGTTGCTCACCACAGCACACAAGCAAATACTCCTGAACCATCAAGACTCATGACATCATGGCGTGTGACACTGGTTTCTGTTGTGGGAAGGAGCTGTGGTGCGCCAAATAACACATAGATTATGAGAGAATAAAAATTACAAAATGTATACCAACACAACATCAAATGCAAGATATTCTGTATCTGTATCTCTATATACTGCACCGAAAAGAAAAAGAACATGCAAGTAGCATCCAAAATAGAGGCGGGAAATTCACAAGAAAGGAGACATTTCAAGTCTTTTTGGTTGAGTTGACACCACCGGCTGAGAGAGAAGAATAGATAATTATTTATGTAAATGGTGAATTCTATTGTATAGTACTACCTGAATGCCATTTCTATGTCCTGCCGTTGTTTGAACACTTCTTTCTTCTGTCTTTTGTCTTCTTCTTTTATTCTTGAACACCAAAGGACCACAATGGAAATAAGCCCAGGGATTTCTTGTTTTTTTATTCATTTTTCAAGTATATACAGCTAACTTGTCTCTGTCTCCTTCAGAGCTGATAGCTGTATATCTTGTTTTTTTAAATTGCATCAAATAAAATCAATTAATATGTGGAAGTGTTTGGCCATAGGATCGTCCAAATCGCCTTCCTGAGAGCGGTTTTGTGTTTTGACACGATCCTGTAGATGTAATTTAGTTCGTCCAGCGGAGAACACATGACAGTCAGGACATTCCAGTTTGTAAATTATAAACAAGACAAGGTTGGCGCCTCATGCACGGTGGTGTTAGGATTCTTTTTATTGAGTAGCCATTTAAGGTAATTGTCCACAATCCACATATTATCCCTGGCTACTTTAAACTCTTTCTGAATGACTGTAGGCTGACTGATTCAGTATTCTGTCACTGAAGTGGATCCTCTTGAACCTGATGTCCTCTGTAAAATACAACTGTAGCTGCCCCTGTATTATCGTGTTGAATAACAATGTGTCTGCCTTGTGACATGTTCTGTATTGTTTGTATTGTTTTTGTCTCAGAAACTCAGGGCACAAAAGAACAAACAACATCTGAACATCAAAAATCCACTTTCTGTGTGTAAAAGTTGTGATGATGTTTATATCATTAGCAAACGTTGAAGTGCAGGCCCGCATTTTGAGATCAGAGGGCATGGGAAAGTTTTGAAAAACTGATTTTTTTTCATTTCTCATCAAGAGTCTTTGCACACACAAGATAACTGACATGCTCAAACAAACTGGATTGATGCTTCAAACAGAAAAAAATATGAAATATATGATCGTGTCTCAGTGGATACTTTCTTCTTAAGAGATAATTAACAATATGCAGCATTTGGGCCGGCACTAAAAATGAAGTTAAATAGCCTAAGAGTGGAAAAAAAAATTCTTTGGCTGGTGACACAGTTGACACACCCATGTCAGGTTTGCAAGTAAGAATTGCTTCACTTTCAAGCTTTGAACCAGCAGTTGAAGCCGTTACTGATTAGTGTGGTTTGTTTTGGTCAGATAAGAATCCAGAGGCAGTTGAATGTTTGCCCAAATAAAGACTGTTATCAGTTAAGTGTACTCCAAAATCAATAAAAACAGAATATAAAGAAATAAAACAATGAAAATTTAAATCTGAAAATACTAACACATCTTTATGTGCTGCAGCCCTGTATATTTACATGCTGTCCTTCCCTCATGTGGTCTTTTCCTGTAAGCAGTGTCAATCTGCACTGTGTGTGTGTGTGTGTGTGTGTGTGTGTGTGTGTGGCTTGGCTGTCCGGACGTTGCCTGATAGGAATAACAAATAGTTGCAGACGTCCTCTTAATGGTATTGTTGTCCCAGTGGGGGAATAGCAGGACGCCCCACACACTTAGTGAAAGTGACTTGCTCCCTCTGCGGTGTATCGTACTGTGATGTGGTGCAACGAAGGCCTGAGGGTATTTCCACGTGTTTCTGCATAATGTTATTAGTGTCTGGCATTGGAAGATAGGAAGTTAAACCCAGGTGTCGGCATGTAAAAAACATCTGATCAAGATTCCTGAGATTAGATGTTGAAACCATGTGTCATATGTTTCATGGATACAATGAACTTCTGTCGCGTCCAGGATGAATTTGAATGTGGTCTGGTTTTGGTCCGGGTGTCTAATAATAGTTCCTACTATAAAATGAGGAAAACTCTGTCTGGCTGTCTGCATCCATTTTGCTCCTCAATGGGTTGGCCAATCAATCTGAAACTGCACATGGGCATTGAGCATTGGCATAGGCAGGGACTGACGAAGCTGATTTTTCCATTTTCCCAAATTTACGCTGTTTATGCACATTTTTGGCAAGTCTGCACGTAGTTGTGGCGCGCGCATCCCCGAGTATGGACTAGTTAAATTATTAAAATAAAGTGTAATATAATGTTGAGGTGAGACAGTATGTGGATGATGTTTGTCTTTTCCCCAGGTTACCCCGGCGCTGCCGGCCAGGCTCCCTACCCCATGCCCCAGCCTGGCGGATACTCCACAGCCCCTTACCCCGTTCCCCAGGGGGGGTACGGAGACCCCAGCCAACCCCCCCCGCCAGTAGGCTTCAACATGGGCTACCAGCCTCAGCCTCATCCGGGACAACCCGTCATGTACCAGCCAGGGCCGGTGGGCCATGGCCCGGCTCCGGGCCAGAGTCCCATGCAGGGGCCGGAGTACGGAGGGCCTCCGGGGGGGATCTCCCCCGCCCCGGCCTCAGCTCCAGCTGTGGTTGCTGTTGGGGTCCCACCTGGGCTGGAGTACCTCACACAGGTAGGCCGGGGAAATGAGCCAGGGGCAGCAGGAGTACAGTTGCTACTGCAAGAAATGTATTGAGTCTTAAAATCCTGTTTTTCTTAAAACGAGTGAAAGATCAGCCAGTGGAGTGAGATAATTTCACTTGCTGGAATCGACTCCGATAGAGTAAACCACAGGAAGCTACACTTGAGACCGCTGTGTATGTGGCACCCAGGAGGCTAAGCTGTAGAATGTCTGTTGTAAGGGAAAGCGTTCTTGCTAAGTACCTCATTGTGCATATTTCACAACAACTTTGTCATATTTAAGTGAAATAAATCGCCACACTGTGGATGTAGCCATAGTCTACACAGCTAGTTTCTCTGACACAGTGAGCGAGCCTGATACCTCTTGGCCAATTAGCTATTTATGTAGACAGACAGAAAGAAATGGTCGGAAAAGCAAAATCAACAGCTACCAAGAGTTTCTGTTCAGTTTTGACTCCTTGGCTGAGAGGGGAACCTGAGGAGCCGACTCTTTTGGGGTCGACTCTCCAACACCAAGACGAGTATCAAGATAGTCTCACTTGAATCAAGAAAATTCTTGAAACAAGTTGATTTGTCCCTATTGGCAGATTTTTTCACTTGTTTTAAGAAAAATATGACTCTAAAACTCTCAGCACAAACTAACTGACATATTCAGATGGATATCTAGATTTCATCATGGCTGTTGTTTAATAAATACGATATGGTTATGGTGTTTTGCAGTTTATCTCTCTCACATGGCTTCCTCTTGTGTTTCAGATTGACCAAATTCTGATCCACCAAAAAGTGGAACTTCTAGAAGGTAAAGCTTGTTAGTCTTCCCACAACGTTTCCTCAGACCTTAGTAAACAGGAAGGCAATCTTTTTGTTCCTCTGGCTAGCTTCAACCCACTCATTAATAAATCAGAAAGATAAAGTGACCTCAGCCATCTGACCTCTTTACTTATCTGTGTACTTCCTTCTTCCCACCATGTCCACCCTTTTCCCATTCCACTTTCCCCCGACTCCTTCCCTCCCCTCTTCTCCCCTCTTCTTCCTCCTCTGCCCAGCGTTCATCGGGTTCGAGACCAACAACCAGTACGAGATCAAGAACAGCCTGGGCCAGAAGATCTACAAGGCCAAGGAGAAGAACGACTGCTGCACCAGGAACTGCTGCGGCTCCCTGCGCAGCTTCGACATGAAGATCAAGGACACCATGGACAGAGAGGTCATCCGCCTCATACGGCCCTTCCGCTGCGTCTCCTGCTGGTGTCCCTGCTGCCTGCAAGAGGTCTGTGTGTGTGTGTGTGTGTGTGTGTGTGTGTGTGTGTGAGAGAGAGAGTGAGTCAGTGAGTGTCAAAAGCATTTCTGAGTGACCTTATCTTATATTGATTTAGCATGCCCAAGACCAATAATGTAACAATTCACAAGTCTATTGAGTGCCAAACTTGCCCTGAAAATCTACTTGAATTAGTCCTGGGCAAACAAACACTCCTTGATATCTGGATTCTAATATTTGACCTAAGTGTTGTCATGCTGAGGTTCAAAGATAACTGTGTTGTTGATATCGTTAATATTTAACCGTATTGATCTTCTGTACAGTTTATGACTCTGGAGATTAAGCCAGGACTTGCTAATGCTGTTGATTTACAGTTTTAACTTCACTGACCTATCCCCTAGGCATATCTTAACAATAAACTTTATTTATAGGGCAACTTTTGAGATAAACTGAAAAAGAACACCAGATAAGGAAAACGGTAAAAACAGCCAAAACAAAAAACAGCAGTGATAAAATGAACAGATAATAAAATAACAGAGATGGTAGCGATCCGTCTAGACAAAAAAAAGTGAAAGCAAGTTTATAAAAGTATATGTTTTTAGGAGTGATTTAAAAGAAGACACAGAAGAAGCTGGCCTGCTTTCCTCTGGCAGCTTGTACCATAATGTGGGTTTTGGAACGGCTAACAGCGGCGTGCCCGAGGAGCTCAGGCTGCGCTTTGGCTTGTTTGGGGATTAAAAAGCTTCATGCCTCACCCCAGTCGTCTCCAGCCGTGTGCCATTCAGAGCAGAGTGTGTGCAGGTTCTCACTCCAACCAAACGCTACAGCAGCTGATTTCACAGATTAACACACCTTCAACCAGAGAGGAGGAACTTATAAGTGAATTCAGCTGCTGTAGTGCCTCATGTTTAGAAGCCGTTGCCTTGTGTTACTGTTGCGTTGCTGCGTGAGGAGGGGAACCGAGCGCCGGTTACACTCTCTTTGTGCGGCAGCTTGCTCAGGCAGGGTTTTGTTAAGCCTCTGAATGGCCCTTTGTCAGTCCAAACTATCTCCTAGACTCCCCTGATCCTCTGCCATCCCTCCACCTCTGAGACCTTCCTCTCTCTCTCTCTCTCTGTCTCTGTTTAATCACATTGTTGGCAAGCGGGCTACAGTACGTTCCCATGGGCCCGAACCCAAGCCTGCACCCTCACTACAGTGCTGTGCTCTGTTTACCGGCCAGACAGCAGCCATGTGAAACATATTATCTTTGTTATGCCACAATCGAGCAGTCACCGGCTCACTTATCACTCTTCTGCTGTCCCACGTGACACGGTGAGGAACCCCGTGATGTTTTATTTATAGCCGCAGTGTCAAGGGTTGAGGGCAGATTTTAGCGCTTTCTATTTCTGTGCTCGTGTGTCTTACTCGCACCTGTGTATGTCAACCACAGATGGAGGTCCAGGCGCCGCCCGGCACCACCATCGGCTATGTGAAGCAGGACTGGCACCCCTGTGTGCCGCGCTTCTCCATCCAGGGAGCCAACAAGGAGACGCTCATGAAGCTGGAGGGGCCCTGCTTCGCCTGCAACTGCTGCGGGGACGTCAACTTTGAGGTCAGCCTGGAGTCTTGTTGTGTCGGCTGGGGAAACTCGGCTCCTTTGGGTAGATTTAATGTGGCTCAGCAGAGCAGGTTCAGTGACAAATCCATCCTCAACGCCCCACAGCTATACAATCTAAACCGAAACCGGAGTTAAACTTTACTTTATTGAGTAAAGTTTGGGCTTTGTGGCCAGAACTGGAACTGGCCAGAACAGTGTGACTTACTGAGGTATTATACCACTTCCTCTTGCAGTCAGAGATATTCACCTCCCCAAATTCAAAACCATATGCACATATTTTGAACACCTTCCAACAAACAAAACACTCTAGGAGATACATTCTAGGAGAAAAGGATTGTGCCAAGCCTGTCATCGTCTCAGACAGGAGAACAACTGACAATGTAAAAAAGAAAAATATGTCATCAACACTGTTTGAGAATGTAAAATGTATGTTTTTAGATAAATTGGTTGACTGTTTATTATATTTAAATTTAATGACTCATCAGTTGTATATTTATTGCTCATTGTCACTTTTGATTACTGTCATTTGAATTTGTTAACTTTGCTAGTGGGGTTGGCCACACTTTTTATTTTTGGTGACACCTCAACATCTGGAGAGACTGCTGTGAATGCAAATAAATGTCAGCTCTCCAGACTTAGCAAAAAGAGCTAGTGTCCCACTCTCTGTGCGTTCTATCAAGATAACATTACACTGTGGTGACAGTAATGGGTGACAACGTGTTATGGACCCTGTTGTTGTGATTCCTCTGCAGCTGAAGGGGAAAGATTCTGACAAGCCCATCGGACGCATCAGCAAGCAGTGGAGCGGACTCCTGAAGGAGGTCTTCACAGACACAGACAACTTCGGCATCCAGTTCCCGCTGGACATGGACGTCAAGATGAAGGCCGTGCTCATGGGAGCCTGCTTCCTCATTGTAAGTCCATATGTAGTTTTACCCGTGGGACTATTGTTCATTTAATCCATAAAGTAAATCCAGAACGATGATCATTTCCCTCTTTGTTTTCCCTCTGCAGGACTTCATGTTCTTTGAGAAGGTCGGGGAAGCGAACCAGCGCAGCACCGTGTTTTCGTAACAGAAGAAAAGGGAGAGGAAAATAAGAGCATGAGAGCGAGGACTTTCTCCAAATCCTGCGTTGCTCGTTCTCTGTCCGTGCACTCTGTTTTTCCGTTCCCATTTTAAGATCCTTCCTCTTTCAGATTCCAGATTCCGTAGCTCCTTCCTGAATCCAAAGCCTGCGGGAAGCTGCCGTACTGCCAATCCCAGAATCCTTTGTGTTACACATGAACCAGTATGAGTTAATGAGCTAAGTTTGATTCCAGATGTCCTCCGTGGATTGTTTTTGTGCCTCCATCCAAATTCAGTGACTGACATGTTGCCTGACCTCTTACATTCCATATTTATCTAGGTTTTTAAACGAGTGAAAGTGATTTCAGTCTGTATTTGTAAGTTTTGCCCTTTATCATGGAGAAGTGCCTCCAGCTCAGACGTTGTGTATCCCTGCCAAAGACTAAAGCAAGTCAACCTCATCATCTTGAGTGTGTTTTTCAGTGCCTAAGAAGTATTCAGTGAATATCAACACACATCTCAGATGAAAGGTTTGGGTTTTGGGTTGAATGTGCATTATGCTACAGTGTGTTTAGTGTGACATTTCATATTTATGCCATATGTCTTGTCTTGATATATTAGCATTACACTCTTACTCTCTAGTAATCAGGGTTGGGGCCATTCATGAATTGAGTTGAGAATGCATGGTAACTTCCAATTCAGTTCCTGGAGTTGGAATGTCACCGAGCTCTATGGAAACAGAATTGAATTGAATTCCATGAAATTCCATGAAATTCCACTTCTAAGAGAGTTTGTCTTGACTTGCTAAACATTATGAATCAAATAAAAGACACTATGATGGAATGTTTTTGATTTGTTTATAAAGTACAGTATGCATCAAATACCACCTGAAAGGTCCCTTCAACATTTTGTGATATTCATTATTGATCATATATAACACTACCTGTAATCTCAGATATGTGGTTAAAAAAATAAAAATCACGTAATTTCATTGAATTCAATTCAACTTCCTGAAATTCCAATTCAATTCCAACTCCTCAGCTGAATTGGGATTGATGAGTTCATTCATGAATTGACCCCCAACCCTGCTGGTATTCTCATTGCTTTGTGAAGAAATCACAATAGATCGTAGGATTTATATGTGCAATACTATTGTGGTTGTAGAAGCTGTATTAATTGCTTTTTTTGTAAAAAATAACATGTAGGCTAAAAAACCTGCACATTAGCCACAGTAAAGAAACCGTCCTCTAGTAGGGAAGTGGTGGCTGTGTTGGGAAGAATATACTCAGAAGAACATACTTAGAATCCTTTAGGTGAAGTGAACAGAAACAGCAAAAAAAAAAACGTTGACACTTGCTCCTAGTGTTTGCCAAAGCGCTCCTGCTCTACCTCTTCGCTGTCTATTTCTGCCTCAGAGCACTCTGCAGTATACAGTGTGTGTGTGTGTAATCTCGCTCTCTTTCTGTACACAGTGTGAGTGCTTCCATGTCCTGTGCTGTGCGGTGTGTTTGGTTCCTGTCTGTGCCGTATGGCCTTTCCTGGCTGACTGGTTGCTGTGGAGACTCGCCCCCCCAGCACCATAACAGTTTCCCCGCCTTTTTTTTTTCTCCAGACACCACGGTCTTGAATCGGTGCCAGCGTAATAATATGGGAGAGAGAGAGAGAATGAGGGTTAAGGTTAGAATGGCAGAGAAACAAAAAAGAGGAAGTTGAGGTTACTAAACATTAATCTCACCTCAAAGCGACTGTAAGTGAAGGTTAAGGAAACACATTACTTTCTCTAATTCCTATACTGTTAGTCTTGCTTAAATAGGCCTTAATGTGAACTCTTCATCTGAACTTTGGTCTGGTAGATTACAGTTCTCAGAGAAAAGCAGATATCTGGTTGCTGTGCACTGGGGTGAATGAAAAGAAGATATGCTAAACTTTGCAGATGTTGCCCATTGCTCTTGAACGCAACCTTTTGCCCTGTATTTAACTCCGTTGCTCATGTGTTAACATCAGATTACATGGGTGTGCCTCCTGTGAGACTTGGTTCCAACTGGTGCTTTCAGATTCAGACTGCAGCTCTCCAACTACACTGTTTCACTCCTTTAAAGCCACTAAATATGCCTCTTATTGCTTATTTCTCAATATGAATACAATGAATGATTACTGTGTATTGCCACTTCAATGCACATATGTGTGTTAACATGATATTCTGCCTATGTGTGACCTGACCACTAGCAAGGAAACAGGAGGTAGCCAAAGGATGTATACTTAATCGGATTATTGGGAGAGTTAGATACTAATTTACAGCACTTGCTATTTGTGAATCAAGCCGTTTTATCTGCGACTGGCATGAGCCGTGGCATCCATTTTCTATGTTCCTGTCAAAGTTGTTTGTACCATTTGTCTGTGACTCATCTTGTAATTTTGAATTCCATTTTGTACACATATATACGTATATAATAAAAAAAGATCTGTACTTCAAAAATATATCAAACCCCATCTACGTTGTTTTAGTCTGTGTTCCTCTAGTTCAGGGAGTGAGTGCCAGGAGAGCTTGGGGGGTGGGAGGGGGGGCAGGCCTTCTAAAACCAGTCTAAATGAGAGTCATCTGGTTTCACTTGGAAAAAATGATCCTTGCTTCAGAGGGATCTCCACTCTCTCATTCTCCGACCCACTGGCCAAACACTGGGCCCAGTTCCATTAAAGCTCAGCAGCCCTTTCCTTCTCTCTTACACCTTCATTTCACCCCTATAGAGGGGCACTGGGCATCTTTTCAGTACCTTTACCTCTACAATATCTACTTAGGTGCAGTAGCAGTCTTGTAACTGCTTTTCACTCAGTCTTATCTATCTGCAGTGATGGTAACAGGATGCTGGGAGAAATAATGGAACCAGGCCCTGCAGCAGCATTGGATTAAAACCTCTCCTTCCTTGGACAGACACTGGAGAACTTACCGCTCCCCCTCCTGGCAGCCTGTGGGAAATACAACTGTGTAAGTTGTTCAGGGGGCATGTCCGAGCATGTCCATCCTCGCCTCGCTGCTGGTGGGCAATAACCCATGATTTGATTGTAATCCTGTAATATGTAATATTATGGTTCTTATTCTGCAGCGATCACCAAATTCAGTAGCTTACCAGTCATCAGTAGGAGCAATTCACCTTCTACCTGCTACTGAGCTATATAAATATTTACTCTAAGTCAATATACAGGGTGTCTGCAAGTTTCATCAAGTTAAATTTAAACATTTTAATGCCGGTTAGAAGGAAACATAAGACCAACTTCATGTAAAATAAACTCAAAAATGAAAATGACTAGACCCGTCTGAACATAATCTAGATCTGACAGTCCTCTCAAAAAGTACTTAATTAAGACTTCTATTTAAGACCCTAAATGCTTTGTTTAGCTGCATTCAACACCATTTAAAGCCTTGAGTTTAGATACCGGTAATATGATTTAAGACATTTTTAAGTCTTTTTCATGACCTGCAGACACCTTGATAAAAGTAAAGTTACTATATTAACTTGCAGAGCGGATGGATAAGCATAACGTTTTAGGTGCATAAGTTCTTGGAGTAAATGCTCCAGGTCATCGGTCTGAGTATTTTTAAGGCTGATAGGAAAGGAGTTTTAAACTAGAATTACAATGGAAGCCTATGAGCCTGAACTGATGATGAACGGCTTCATGCCAGTATATGAACCCAAGGGGAAAATATTGTAAGTGCACAATAAAAGTTAATGAAAACTGTACCGAGCACATTATGTATGTGGGAGAAATACATTACGTATGAGGGACTTATAGAGTATTACTGTAACTTACAAAGCTTTTCCATTGATTAATACACTGGAATGAAACCATTTTAAAGTAAAGTGTTGCCTGAGCTTGACCAGCGACCAGTGATTCAATTATGAAGTTTCTAATATTAAAACTGAGTGAGTTGTGAATATAATGAAAGCTTGTAGGCATACTACAAAACTCAGCAAGTCTGACAACAGAATAATTTGAAGGAAGCACACATACTTTTTCTTTTCTTTTCTTAAATGACTATTGTCCATAGCAGACTCAAACCCACGACTTAAATAAAAGGATTACTAAAGCATAAATGTCTGTTATGATGAACATTTCCACGTATTCCCATGTATGAAACGTTACAATTCAGAAAAGAGAAAGGAACTAAAAAGTGCACAGGAGAATAATCTGCTACTGTAGTTAGTGAAGCACAGACAGTAACAGTGATGTTGTCATGTGATGAGCCAAGGAGGGAAACTGCTCATATTGTCACATGAGACAACTCAACATATGGCTTGATCAACAATTTATTCAACACAACAATCAATACTAACACAATATATACAAATTTATCAAGATAGAAAACTATTTGTAAAAAAACAAATAGATAATACACTGGATAACACAATATAAAAGCACAAGTCAGAAGTCTTTTGGGTGAATTCCTGTCTTTTTAAATCTTTTCTTCTTTCATTCATCTTCATTTTTCCATTTTTGTATCCTCTGTAGTGACGTCCCATGCCTTTTTTTCAATATTTGGGCAGCGGCAGCCTAAGAGTTCGAGCGGTGGGTTCGTGACAGGAAGATCGGTGGTTTGAGTCCTGAAGTGGGCTGGAAAATCTGGGCAGAGTGAGAGTGAATGGGAAATGCTCTTCCCTTCCCACAACTACCATCAAGCTGCCCTTGAGCAAGGCATCTAACCCCCAGTTTCTCCAGCTGAGCTGCTCAGCGGCCGGCAGCAGCAGACTGTGTTTGTACTGGGCAGCTCCCAGTGCGGATGTCTGTACGCTTGCTCAGTCCAACCTTCCCTGGATAAATAAAGATGATAATAAGAAAAGAAATAATCTCAAACTCGTCTTTCTGAGCTGATCTGAGGCCGCTCCCTCTCGCCGGGGCCGGGCCGGTCTTCGCGGGACATCCGGATCAGGTAGCGGCTCGCTAACTGCAGGTTCCACTGGTATTTGGAGAGGATCCTCAGGCAGTCCTCTCTGGAGCAGAGGCTCAGCGAGTACAGCTGCTCCAGCTGAGGAGAGAGGGGACAAGGACAGAGGATGAGGCTCAGCCGCAATGGTGCTACTGTGGCTGTGCATTTAGTTTTTTGCACATACAAAGAAATGATAACACTTACAGAGAAGAAAACATGAAAAACTAAAGGTGAGACGAAACTCCAAGAGGCTTATAAAAATAACTCGCCCGAAAAGAAAAAAAGAGGAAAACATTCAGCAACAGAAATCACATAACATAAAAAACTCAACAAGGAGGGTGAAAATTCTTTAAAGTTGTCTTCACACTCTTTATAGCAAATGCCCTGTTGATTGGCCAATACAGCTGCACTAGGCAAGATTTTTATATAAAACACACCCATCTTATCAGCCTAAATCACAAAGTGGGCCTGCAACAGAGAAGAGCATCCCATCTCACCTTACTGAAACGCCGTAGACTTTCCCTATTTGCCCAAATGAAATTCTGGTGCCAGATATGGACACTGGTGTGAAATAATCTCAGTGATGAAGGAAGTGACAGACTGAAACCTAAACAGCAGTGAGCAGCACTCTGTCCAGAGAAAGCTGGACTCACCATCATTAGATCTTTTGCCTTTATCATCCTTTGATATAAAACAATCACAGACCGTCCGGTTTGGTAAAAATTACTGGCATCACATTGATTTCTGATTCAACTTGATTTCTGGGTATTGAAGTCAAGAAACAGCTACCTCTTGCTGCCAATTGGGGCTGCCGACGTGCAAAATTACGAAGTGCAGCTTTAACTTCGCGCATAAGAAAAAAGCCTATAAAGCTGTTTTATCAGTGTCGATCATCTATTGGCTTGTACTTGATACCCTGCTCCTCTTACACACCTTAAATGACTCTAGGCAACAAAAGAAACAGGTAGACGTGGTGTTTTTTTTTTCTTTTGTATTCACAATTAGTCACCTTCAGTTGTTGTTCAGCTCGCGTTGGGTTCCAGTCATTACGGCGAAGTGCGCTATGAACTTCCTCAATGGTCACTCCGTGTACCGCCTCCATAACCTGACCGGAGCAGAGCAGAGCAGGGAGGCTCGTGTTTCACTCCAGGAAACAAAAATGAATCAGAAAAAGCATCTAAAACAGTGAAGAGCCCATCTCATACCTGTGCGACGACAGCGTCCCTGGTGTTCTGCACCTGAGGCGGGTACCGCTCCCTCTCTCGCTCCCGGACTCTCTCCCTCTCTCTGTCCCTCTCTTTGCCGTCCGTGTGGTCGTCCAGCTGCGGGGTGGAGCGTGCCATGTGGGCCATTTTAGCCAGGTTGCCGCCCCCGACGCCCTGCTGAGGCTGGGGTTGGGGTTGGGGTTGGAGTTGGAGTTGGGGTTGCGGCTGCGGAGGCCAGGAGGTTCCCGGGACCGGATGCACCGTGGGCCTCCGGTCCCGCATCAACATCTGAGGCTTGAGGCGCTTGAGGTTGGGGGGCGGAGGCCTGGGAGGCGGGACGATGCTGGCCTCGCTGAATCTGCGGGGGTCCTGCTGCATCACCACACTGCGCGCCACCAGCGCGCCGGGGATGGGCCGCCCCTGCTGGTCCACTCTGACCCCCACGACGGTCTGAGCCCGGCCCTTCGCTCCACTCAGGACCGACTCCAGGCTCTGAGACATACCTGAACACAGAGGGAAACGCGTTCCAGTCTGCCAGTCCCACCAGTGGGTCCATCATTACAAACACATGTTAAGTGGTCAAGCTTTGCTCAAACCCACAGAACTTTATTTTAAATTCTAGTCAAGATCCCAAGGTTTCCAAAGATACCAAATATGTCAGGCTGAATTACAGGGAAACATGTATAAAATGATACACAAGACATCTAGATTTTTTCCATTTGACGTAATGGTGCAGCCAAAAAAACTGCCTGAGCTTGACCAGCCTGTGATTCCATTATGAAGTTTCTAATATTAAAACTGAGTGAGTTATGAATATAATGAAAGCTTGTAGGCATACTTCAAAACTCAGCAAGTCTGACAACAGAATAATTTTAAGCAAGCACACATACTTCAGTATGAGAGACTCACTTTTCTTAAAATGACTATTGCCCATAGCAGACTCAAACCCATGACTTAAATATTAAAAGTTATTATAATATTAAAACAGTTAGAACTTTATTTTAAATTCTAGTCAAGATCCCAAGGTCTGTCAGGCTGAATTACAGGGAACGATGGAGCGAGGAGACAGAATATATATCTGACATTGTTGTACAGTATGAAAAAATGTTTTGAAGCTACTTAAGGTGAAATTTAAGGGGAACGTCAGGGTGCAAGGGGTTAATGGCATCAGGTCTACCATAATTGATGCTCAAAACCACTTTAGACACTACGCACTATCATTTTATAGTTTTTATATTTATTTATATTACCTTTCCTGTATTATTTTTGCTGCTGGCACCCGAATTTCCCCCAGGGGAAATTGCAATCTTATCATATCTCATCTTATCTCATCTTATCTTAATAATACTCAAGGCAGCATGGGCGGTCTAGGGCAGCGAGGATAGTAAAGTGGCAAGAGGGAAGGACGTAGAATAGCAGCTAAACAAGTTAGCGGCCATTTTTCTCGAGGCTAGAAAGCTCACTGCATCATACAGCTCTCTCTACATCCCACAACTGCTTTTCTGTATCATGCTTTCTATTCCCTCCCTACCTGCCATCCTCTGGAGGTTGGAGCCCTCCCTCTCCCTGCTGGCCGGGCCGGTCCTCCAGTTACCACTGCTGTAGAAACCAGAATAGTAAACACATTAGTCAAACAGCCTTGGGGTCGCAGAGTTTACTGACTGACAGCAGATCAAAGTTCAATGTCAGACTACGGTTAACATTCTGGAATAAATTACAGTGAAGGGAAGTTTTTATCTTCTACATAATATAGGCAGTGTGCGATCCTTCTGCAACCGTAGCTGTATTTAGTTTGCTAGTGCTAATTCTGTTACTACTTTGGGAATCTTCTAATTTGAAAACTGAATAACAAATGAAGAAAAAGGCCCCAAGGTTGCAAAAGCTAGTACACTTAAAAGGAAAACTCCACCCTAAGACACTTTAGCACTGTTAAAAAGCTATTGGTGATGTACCTTGCATTTCTGGGCTTAACATTTTTTTCAGCTATCTAAAACATCAATGGTAAATGTCAGATTTTGGTGTCAGCCCCTCAGAATCAAAGAGCAAGGCTTTCTTTCTTTATTCACCATTTTGCATCAACATTTATCATGCAGGGAGAGATCCATCGTAGAAGAAGCAGAGAGACCAATTTCTCCACCGACAGTAGCCTCAATAGACCAGAATGCAATGCAGCTACAAGAGATGTTGTGTTTTCAGTAAGGGGCACGACTCTTGCTTTTTCTCGAGTGGAAAAACTCTCACTCTCTTACTCTTACTATGCTATCGCTCTGTCCACCTGAAACAGCTACAAGTTCAGGCCCATTCTCTGGGGAATGTAGGAAATCACTAACTGAAGTAGAAGTAGACGAGGGAAAGTGGGTACACCAAAAAAGTTAACTACAACACTTCATCTCAAGATAACTAACATCATAGATTGAGGACATGTAACAGAGTATCTAAGTGTGGATTTTTCCTTGAAGAGCCTAAACGAGTTCTAACCAAACAGCTTATGGAGAGGAGTTAATGAGGAATATCACTGACTCGTCCAGGCGCTCAGGCGTTCCCCAGCTGCGGTCGGCATGGACGTCTCCGTGCCCGGTGTGTTGCAGGCTGCCTTTCAGCGGGGCTGAGATGTGGGCGGAGCCTGGAGCCGGACCGGGAGCCGGACCAGGAGGTGGACCTGGAGCCGGACCTGGAGCCGGGTTGGGCGCGGCGGTGCTCGGGGCAGGGAGGCATGGCACGGCCAGGCTGGCAGGAAACCAGCCCACCGCCAGTGTCCTGTGGCTCTGGCCCTTCCACTCACACAGCTCCAGACTGCACAGGGAGAGGCGGCACAGTCAAATCAATTAGAAACACACAGAGGTTCTACTGTACAGGTGCACAGGGACCATCTGGGTGCTAACGGGATACAGATAAGCCAGTCTCTCTTTATGCCTGTAATCATTATCATTTAACATCTCTTGACAGCAGAGACTGACAAATAGCTAAAAGTGCATGGCTAATGAAAAACTAAAACGATTTGCATCATTAATTATCTGAATATAAGATATTTCTACCCCATTTAACTCCACTTATCTGTGTATCTATATTGGTCTGCTAACATACCAACTGCCAATACACTAATCTCAAGCCATAACTTAACATCAGCATTACCAGATGTTATATTCCAATATTGGTTTATTTTTTACATTTTACTGGCATTAAATGTGAGAATGTTCAAAAACTGCACACTCAAAATTGAATGCTAAATAGGAGGCAGTATACACTTTATGACTTGAATTTTAACAACAGGTTTCAATGCATGACTTGAATAGTTTTTAAGTATCTGTAGATATCAGTTCATGAGCGATATAATGTATCCATGTTGAGTTATATGGATTTTTGTGTTGGATTATATTCTATGTTGATTTTTGTGAATCTAGGATCTATTTGTAATCAGTAGATCACAAATGGATCATGGGGAACTAAAGGCTGCATGCAGCGACAGGTAACTGCATACACCTCACTTTCAATAACTTTTTCAATAAATAGTCTTGACCACAGATCTACTTTATAAAGACACTGTAAAGAGAGTGCTGCGGCTGCTAGACTGAGCCAAAACAGCAAAGATGGAGAGGAGACTGTGAGGACTCAAATCACGGTTGGAATGCACTGTTGAGAGCGGGCCGGTCTTAAACCCCACGTCTGATCTGAACAAAGGACCATTGTGTCCGTCTGGGTTTTTTCCCTCTGTTCTTTTCGTCCCGCCCTCTCTCTCTCACCCGTGGTCTATGATGGTCACAAGGTCGTTGGCCACAAGTGTGAGTTTCCTGGGTTCAGCAAAGTCCCGTATTACTTGTACCTCCATTGGATGAGCCTGTGGAGGCAGAGAGGCAGTGAGGACAGAAGTGAGGGCAAAACACACAGATGTACAGAAAAAAGGATTAATTTCTGTATTTATTTAGTATATATTGCAATTATAAGCACACTGTGGGTTATCTTTAATTGTAGGATTCCAAATTATAGTAACAATTTATGACTTGATTATGACAGATTGCTCCTAAATGCTCTCAACAAAACAAAAGATAAGAACTGTTGTTGGATGTTGATCAGCTCCCGACCTCTGCCACCATAGTGGTGAGCTGGGAGAAGGTGGGCCGGTCGGCGGGGTTGCAGGCCCAGCACTTCCTCATGACGCCGTACAGTTCCTGCGGACAATCCGGCGGTCTCTCCAGGCGCTCGCCCTCCCGCTCCACACGCCACAGAATCTGAATTAAAACAAAAACAAACAGCAGAGGGAAGAGATTAAGAGTTAATGGTAGAGATACTAAAACTCTGAGTCATAGACCGTATTATAAAAACACCATGTGGCGGGTGGAGACACACATTCCAAATACTTTTACACAAACATTTTGGCATCAATATTCTGATGTAGCTGACAAATGCATACCTGTCTGCCAGACAGGCCAAACCAGGGCTCCTCACAGTAGGTGAACATCTCCCACAGGGTGACACCAAACATCCACACGTCTGAGCAGTGGGAGAAGGAGCCAACGCGCAGACTCTCTGGAGCGCACCTGGAAGAAAGGGAGGTGGATGGAGCGGAGGGAGGGATGGAGGAGCAGAGGTTAGAGGGGAGAAACGTTAGGCAGCGATCTCCCTGGAAGAGCTGAAAGCATGAGGTGCGCTGTTTCAGAGAGCTGGCAAGCAAGCAGACTGACTAGCAACTGTTGCTATGGCACCGTAGAAAGACCCAGTCAAAGCATGGTGGGTTTAAGTTGGGCCAAGTTTAAAGCTACAATATGCAACTTTCTGGACATTAAAATAACCATAAATAAATAGGATATATAAGACATTATCAGTCTGTCTGTCTGTGAGTCTGTGTATACAGGCCTAAATCCCCCCGTTTGCCTGAAATTGGCTTTTCAGTGATGTTTGGGATGTTTTTGTGTTTATATTATTCGCTGTGGCTGTGCTTAGTGGTGAGTTGGGTTGTGGCTATCAAGGGTAGGGAAGTCATAGCTACAACAACAATGGAGGAAACCAGTAAGACACAAAAGAACAGCGAAACTAAACATGCAGCAGACTGGGCCCGTTCAAAAACACGGTGAACATCAGCATTGTTTTTGTTTTTTTTATTGCAGATTGGCTGCATTCACCATCTGCTTCTTCACTGCCTGTGGAGGCTTTACAGATGTGGGTTTCCTCAGCCTCAGGCTAGATGCCATTTCAAGGTAGGCAGCTCATCAAGATGAGTGACAAGTACTGGGGCATGAACTCGACCAACTGAGGGGGAAGAGGGCGGGACTAACAAACATTTCCTGCCTGAAGGCAAAAAGCTGCATACTGTAGCTTTCACTTCAAACGGTGCAGTGTGTACCGCAATACGCCAAACCCTTGTGAGGTGAAATGGTTATGCTCCAAAACCATTGAAGTGGAGAAAAGTGCACTAGCGCTTCAGCTTCATGCCGTTATTGTAACCGTCACTTTACTGACAGATAACCAGAGCCAAACCAGCAAATCAAGGCAAATCAACAATTAAAAGAAAAACCCCTCTCAGATACTCTTACATTGTTAAATATCATCAATCTGTGATGTTCAATGTGTTATTTTGTGGTGAAGACTTGCTCTAACAAAAGTAATCTCTCAGATTAGTTTTCAGCAAGCATCAGTAATGCCCAATCTAATCAATCTTAGACCTCAAACCTAGATTCCCTCCTCCACCTCTGAATTCCCCCTTGTTGATTTTAAGCACCCTCCTATCCTCTCCCCTCCTCCTCCCGGTCCTCACCAGGCAAACGGGATCCGTCTGTGAGCCGTCATGACGTAGTGGTCGGTCTCCTGGCTCAGGCCCCTCATCAGCCCAAAGTCCCCGATCTTCACCAGCTCCCTGGAAGCCAGCAGGACGTTTCGGGCGGCCAGGTCCCTGTGGATGAACCTCCGGCTCTCCAGGTACTCCATCCCCGCGGCGATCTGGGTGGCAAAGAGCCAGAGGCGCGCCAGAGGGTACTCATACTGACGAGAGCGCAGGGTGTCATACAGGGAGCCCAAGGCGGCCAGCTCCGTTACCTGGGGGAAGGAAGAGGAGGAGGAGAGAAGGAGTTTAGGGAGGGAGGAAAGGGAATTCATCATGTTTATTCAGGCTCCTCAATAGATCTTAGATTGAATAGATCCTTGATATAAGTCGAGATATAAATCCATGGAGCAAATAACCGCGTCTGAAAGGCAGACCTGAGATCTGTGCGCCAACGGAGATCTGTACCAAGACATAAAAGGTTTTGTACATGGCTTATAAGAACATCTTACCATCTTGAGCGGCTGTGTGAGCACCACACCGTAGAGTCGGATGATGTTGGGGTGGTCCAGGGACTGCATGGTGGTCACCTCCTGGAGGAAGTCTGTCAGTGTTTCTGTCTGTCTGGACATACTGCTCCTCAGGGACTTAACCGCTACAGGCAGCTGAGAGGGGGAGATGGAGAGATCAAAGTGTGCCTAAGAATGTGGGTGATGGCTTTTATAACGATCAGCTATGCAATGTCTGTACAACCAAATGTATAAATCACTTTTATTTTGACAGTTCAAAGTAGAAATAGACAGGAAAGACTGGGAGAGAGAGGGAGATGACATGTGACAAAGGACCTGGGCCGGACTCTAAACCAGAACATTGTTTTTACATGGTACCCGCCTTAGACCACTGAGCCACCAAGACGCCCCAATCCAAGCTCATTTTTAAGGAATATTAACCCTTATTATTCAGATTCTGTAAATTGTGGTCACTCAAACTGGACACCCTAGATTTCAAAAGCCACTTTACTGCTGCCAGTTTGAATTCCCGGACTGGCTGGGAAAATGTGGGTGGGGGAAACGCTCTCCCCTCCCTCAACAACTGTCAAGGTGCCACCGAGCAAGGCAGTTAACCCAGCAGCCACCGGGTGTGAATGTGTGTAACTTTGTGAATGTGAAGCAGGAAAAAAGCAGGGAAAGAGCAGGCGTGTTCAGTGGACTCCCCCCAGATAAATAAAGGTTAAAAAATTCCCTCACCACTCTGCCGGTGGGTGTTTGCCACTCTCCCCTCTTCACCACCCCGAAGGAGCCGGAGCCCAGCTTCTCCCCCAGCGTCAGCTCGCTGTCCTGGATCAGACAGGGAAGAGCCCGGCTGCCCGCCTCCTGGCCCGGACCCCCTGCGCTCCACTGGTCACTCCCATCCGGACCTCGACCGCTAAACACCTACGGATAAATAAATTGAGGAATTTATTCTTAATTTACCCGCCTGATTACATTAAGTTTACATAAAAAGAAATTAAATTAAAAAAAAAAAAGGTAAATGAGTCCCACTCTAGAGGGTTAATGTAATGAGACGCGTCAGTCGGATACCTTGGCCATCCATGACCGCGGCCGCGTGTTTGTCTTGTAGCGCTTCAGAGCATCCCATAATCTTCTTTGTGCTGAGTGGGATGGAGGAAAAATAGAGGTGAGCATACTCAACATGACGCATCAGTCTGGTTTCACAGATAGAGATTAAGCATAACTCGAAACTAAAAACATCACAGGGCAATACAAAACAAATCCTATCTTGATTTTACCCCAACCTTCAGTGTAACTGATTCCTCAAAGGTTTTTTTGCTATGGTCTTTACTTCATTACATCATGCAATAACATGTACACCTTAAAGGTGCAATGATTGTTTTGATTTGAAAACATATTCACTGTGCCAAGTATATTGTTGTTGTTGGGTGAAAATGTTCATGTTTTAACATAAATCTAAAGATTACATGGCTCTCTGTAGGTTGAGTAAATTCTGTGATTCTTGGGCTTTCAAACCCCACTGGATAAACTAAAAAATGCATAGTCATCAAGCTAAAAACGGGCCTGTTTTTCTTAGCTCCTGAAAAGTCGACATTTTGGAGATATAAGGTTTTCACCAGACAACAGCGATATGTAATAACTCACTAACTTGAAAGCTGTATTCTTAAAAAGTAGCAGCTTTAAGCCATGCTATTTTTTAAATTTTCATAATTTCACTAAACTGTATTTAACTCTACATTGAATAGTGTCGTCAAGATGACATCGCTTTGATGACATTTACGCAGTTTTGGCATATGTGTGTGATTAATGTGCAAAAAAAGAGTTCCCTTAAATGAGTTCTCAATTAAAAAGGAACACTTTAGTTTAGAGGACTAAGCTTGAAAGGGAATGCCACCCATTTTAATTAATTCAGATATGTTATTTCTGTGCACCAGGACAGTTCAGTCAGTGTCTGTGATGACTTGTGATGTAAAATCAGGGGCTGCTCCATAGACAATGAATGGAACCCTGATTTTGTTGACCAATAAGATGCTAAGTTGAGTTGTCACACTAAAATGAAGTTCATAGTCTAGCATTGCTAACAACTATGACCCAGAATTTGGCTGCAAGAACTCACACAAAACACCATTCACTGTGTATGGCGCAGTGCCAGATTTTTCATCCCAGTAACATCTCAATTTCAACGGTCAGTTCTCCAGTTTCTAGCTTGAGGAAGGAGTGGTGCACGTTCACAAGAATCTGTCCTGGGGCACAGAAATAACATGTGAATTTTTAAATTGGGTGGCATTCCCCTTTAATTCATGCCTATGAACCAAACTCCTACATAACTATCAGCTTGAAACAAAGGACCAGGGAGGAATCCATGACTGGATCCATGGAGTGACTAACAGCATTTGAAAAACAAACAAACTACTGTGGGAAAACAGAAGGCAATGCTTTTGTAATAGACAGCTCTCCCTTGTGGTGAGCCAAAGCTGATGGGGAAATTCTCTCTGGTCAAGGAGATGAATCAGCCTGAATTAACGGAGCGGTTCGGACTAACCGGGTTTGCTGATTCCAATCTGCTCGAGGTCGGACTCCTTGACGTAGGAGAAGTGCTCGATGCGGGTGATGTTGAGGCCGTCCCGGACGCGCAGGTAGAACTTCTCCAGCTGGACCTCGGCCAGGAGCTGGTACAGCCACTGAGTGTCCTGGTCCATCAGCATGACCTGGCCTGCCAGGCGCTGGCCTGCCTTCAGGAGCAAAAGGGCAAAGGTCACAAGACAGCGCAGGGCCAGACAATTCAGTTTTTTTTAAATCTGTCTTTTGTCGTTTCTCTTTTAAGTGTTAAACATTTTGCTGATGTGCTAATCATTCTAAGTGCCTTTTTCATTCAGCCGTCGTCTTCAGGCCACGTTTTCCAGTCAGGCCACATGAGAGAAAGACAAAGATGCAATTAGGAGAAAGTGTCCTTGCCGAGTCTTCCTCAGCTCATTAAAGAGCCTGTTTTACAGTATCTGTGTTCCCACTCGGGCCTCGTTTGGTCACCATGGAGATCTAACAAAAAGCCCTTGATGTGCTTTGTGCAGCAGGGGGGCTGATGAGCTTTCAGCGATGTGCCAAAATTTAACAAGTTGTTTGTTGGTACCCGACAAAGAGGAGGAATCTCATACAGGCGACTAATTTACTGTCTGCTGATTCAAGTTTTATTGTATCAAAGTTTTACAAAGACTGAGTATCCCCCCTAACAGAATGATACTCCTTCAAGCTGACAAAAATAGACACAGGATGGGAAAATGATGGTGCTTCTGTTTTTTGGATAATCAAGAGAACATGAAAGAGTGTGCCATGAATTTCATTTGCACAGACTCAAACTAACGAAGCAGCAGTTAGCCACACAAATGAAACTGAATATGAGATAAGAAGTAAGAAGTAAATGGGTGAAAGATGATAGGAGGAGCAGAACAGTTCGGGCACAGAGGAAGAGAGGAACAGATGGATGAGCGGACAGAGCGGGGCAGGAAACAAAGACAGAGATAAAAGTGTTGCTGTTTTTTTTCCCTCTTTTCCCTCAGAAGCATGAACGTCAGTCACAGACGACGATCTTGCAAGGAATCCTGCAGCAATGCCACAAACCCAGACATGGAAACATTAGCTTGTGAAAGGTTTAGGGGTTCCAGTCCGACCGGATCCTCTTCACACAGTATTTACGTAACTGCGTTTACAAAATCCACAAGATGCTCGACTGCTAAAGACATACTTTGTGTGGGAATTACACCATGAAATAGCAGCATGACCCTGAATAAACTGATATGGGTGGTGGCGGTATCACTTGCACTTTCTAATGAACTACCTGTTCTGTTTGCTTTAATATCTTTAGTGTGTTTACTTAAATATCTTTATTGTAGACAATTACAGACTCGCTCCGTTTGTCTCTCTCTCTCTCTCTTGTTGTTGTTGTTGATGTTGATGTTCTATATGTATAAGTGTCTTAATATGCGTTGTTTTAAAATGATGGACTTTTGGAAGACGAGCCTTTGGGCTAAAAGCCAAATAAAACCAAATCAAAATCAAACACAATCCTCTGCTTCAGCTTTCTTACAGTAAGCCAAGGCTGCAGCAGCAAGGGCGATAAACCTTGTATTCCTTCCTCTTTATTGCAAAATTAAAAGTTAAAACTCATCAAATTCATACAACATTTCATAAAAATGCTGGCTGCCTCCAGGTCTATGTATGCCTGGTTGGTACTGTAGTCATAAATCATCCTCTCGACTCAGTGTGTTATCAGCGGGCCGAGCAGAGCGGGTGTGAGTCAGGAGGACCTTCAACATTCCTGTGTCAACCACCCTGGGAAACCTTAACTAAGTGACTGCTACAGGGTTATTGTGCGTCTGCATTTCACGGCTGTCTTGGACAGATGAACAGCCTGTCATAAAACACTGTCACAGACACACAGACAGACCAACCGACCGACTGACACTAACCAGGCAAATCCAAGAAGGGGCTAGTCTGGGCTTGTGCTGCATTGTGCCTAAATTAATTTCCAGGGACAACTCCCAAACACACACCCAACTGGATCTCACATCAGACAAATTCTCTTCAATTAAAAAAAAACCCCAACAACTTCACTGTGCAGCAAAGGCAAGTAAACAGAGAGGTCAGCTCTGGCTCTGAGATCATCCCCTCTCTATATGTACAGAGTGATGAATCTTTAACCCACCCAGCTACTGAACAATCCTCCCAGCCTAATGGCATGTGTGATATTCATTTAACATTGCTGAGGAGTCACCGGTAAAGCTCGCCGCTCTTTTATCATGCGAGCTATTATCAGACAAGTTGGCTTCAAATGGCCAACAGGATTGTTTACCCAGTCCGGCATCAACTTCTGTTGGACTGCCTTTCTTTACACACGTGATGGCTGCTTCCTCTGGGTGAAGCCAAGATCAAACCAATGGGACACACACACACACACACAGTGCTTGATCAGCGACAGAGGAAAGAGTGTGACAAAGCTTCTCAAACACCAAACACCTGCAAAAGGAAGTGCATGACTCGAGTTGTTAAAACCACTGTCACACTAATCTTCACCTATCAACAGAGGGTGTGCCTCTCAAAAATATACATGACCTTAGTCCTATGCAAAACTGTATAGACAATAGCATGGGAGTGTGTAGAGACTTATTTGGGTGTTTTGGATGTTCACCACTGAGTTCATATAGCTGGAAAAGGAAAAGGGCATGACAGGTATGCACCTAGAGGAAACATAAATAGTCAAATATAGAATTTTGTTAAAGATGAACATGATAGATAAAGCTATAGACAAACCAAAACTGGAGATATATTCGACACTTGCTTATTTTTAATCTGCATTTAGGTGCATTCCAGGACTGTTTTATGTCATTAAAACTTGCTGGACTACTCAAGTTATATTCCTCCAAATGCCTGCAGCGTCCGAGCCAAAGAGAAACACTGATACCTACCGTTAATGAAGAAGAGTCAGTCCTCTGGAGGTTGACAGGCTGTTATTCCTTATGAACCCAGCGTCACATTCACACACGCTCGAGGATAATCCATGTTGGCGACGTCGGCTCTCCACAAATCACGACTCTGCTCTATTAACACTCGAGCTTTGTTTAAATTCACCATTTGATAGATACTCGACCTGTTTGTCGGCAGCGCTGTATTTTCATTTAGTTTTACATTTCTCGGCGAGTCATAAAAAGTTCACTTGTGGGATCTACCTGTGTGTTTTCAGCCTGTTTCTCCGCCCCTTCCTGGTTGAGTTTCACACTGACCACACCTCTTCTGGGTTCCCACCTGTAGCCTCCTGACAGCAAATCACCGGTGATACAAATAATACAGTCTGCTGCCATAAAGCCTCAACACATCAATAACACATATCTGTAATGTTGGTTCCTAATTAGATAATCACTCATCACTAACTAGTTTAACCAGGGATGTAGTGGAGGGTAAACCCACTTAAATCCAGTTTATCCATGTTTTTATTTGAGTTTACACACTTTTTTAAGTTGACATGAATCTTTGGGATGTAAATTCCTACATATCATAGTAAGCAGTATCAAAGTGATGTTATATGAGGAGAGGTAAATAAAAATATTTAGGCTATCTTATGAGAATTTAAGTTATTTTTGCTCTTAATGGTTGTTGTTTGCCTTATGATGATCACAGCAGATCATAGTTTAGCCATGTTTTTATTTACTACCATCACTGAGTCTAATGTAATAGAATTGGGAAATTCCATAGGAGTCACGTCAAAGAAATTAGAAAAAAGGTGAAAAATATTGCTCCACGTAACATCACTATTGTTCTTTTGTGTCCATTATCCATGTTTAGTCTTGCCTTTGGATGCAGACGAAACTTGCCACAAGCTATGAGTCAAATAAAGAAACTCAAATGGTTTTCTCTCTCTCTCTCTCTCTCTCTCTCTCTCTCTCTCTCTCTTCCTCCTTCATACCTGCTGCTGCCAAGCAAGTCTGACCAGATTTTTCCCTCTCACGTGGTGCCAATAATTTGAATGTTCCCCTGCAGCAGCAGCAGCACCTTGCACCTTGCTCTTCCTGGTACAGTACCTCACAGCTGCTCCTCCCTGCCTGGATTACTCAATATACAATAGAGGCGGTGGAGCCCATTCACAGGATCCTGCAAACAGGAGTGGCCGTTCGGATCTGTTTTCACTTCAAAAGCCTACTGGGACACTTTTGTACAATTGCAAATAAGACTATCTCGAACTTTTGAGACATTTGAGAGGAGTTTTGTGTGACGATTGAGTGTCAGCTGATGCATCAATAAGTTATTGGGGTTTGATACTGTATTTAGAGCAATAATTCTCTTTTAATCCACCAGGCAAAGACAACAAATCCAGCTTTTGATAAGGCGTGTGACTGTTTTTTGTGTCGCGTGATGCAGTGAGTATGGGGGCCATCAACTGCCAAGCGCTTTTCAAAACAACATAATGCTACAAAGTGCTTTGCAAACAACACTCAATAACAGTAACAATAACGATGAAAGGTTGGCAAACAATAAAAACATTAGAACTGAATAATTAGTAGAGGGAAAAATCCAAGGCACTCTCCTCTGTATAAAGTGAAAAAGCCTTTATTATTCTTGGCTATTCCATGTTAAAATGTTAGAAAATGCACCAGTAAACCAGGATGTAACACTTTAACGTGAAATAGCCAAGAATAAAGGCTTTTTCACTTTATACAGAGGAGAGTGCCTTTGATTTATTTCTTCTTTTCTCCTCTACTTATGGATTCCCCATATTTCCAATGATCGCCTCCAGTGAGCAGCAGCGTTCCCCATCTGATCAACACTGAATAATTCATACATTCAAAATTCAGTGATACACCTTAAACCCACCGGACAGGTAGTTAGGTAACAACCTGTCAAGTCCGCCTTTCGACAAGCAGCTGAGTCTCGGGGGCGAACGAGGAGTGTGTGGGAGGGATATTTACTCTGCTTCTACTGTCTTCAACCTTATCTGATGTTAAGATTCATGGGGCCAAAGTTTCTGAGTGTCAGCTTACAGTGTGGGAAGGTCTTTCTTTATTGTTTGTGTGTGCGAGAGGCCTGGCTGGAGGTGAAGGGACGTGACCGTGGAAGTATTATACAGATGTGACGTGCTGGGTGATTCATTCAGTCTTTTGAACTGGGCAGAGGGAGTGTTGAAAGTGAGAGGAGAGAAATGTGACAGAGTAGATATGAGCCAGATATGAACCAGTGCTTTCACAGGAATGGATTGGTGTACACCAGTCCAATCCAATCAACCACCAAGTCATGCCTGGGGAGCCAGACTGTTGTGCAGTTTTTCCACTCTTCACCACTCTGACTTCTACTTCTGCTCTCTGTAATTTAGTAAAGATTTCCTGGCAGTGGATATAATGAAATGGATGAATAAGACAAGAGATACATGAGAGATGACAGAAGAACAAAGAGTGACAATGAATGAAGGCTTTGAGGCAAGGCGATTCAACTGTTGAATTAAACTGTTGGCATCATTTACGGAAAGGTCAAAGGTCAAAGCACACAGAAAAAGGAGAGCTTGTGACAAGATCCAAGGGTTTTGATTTAAGCATTTAGCTTATAGCCACTGAGCCTGTTGTGGAATTATAGGAAAGGTATCACAGTTATTGACTAGGAATCTTCTTCTTCCTCTTCTTCCTCTTCTTCTTCTTCTTCTTCTATCATGTTGACTCTTCTGTGGACCCCAGGAAGACTAGAAGTCACTGAGGCATCAACCAATGTGGATCCTAGTAATATGCCCACCTACTACTAGTAGTAGTTTGTTGGCTGGAACAATAAAAATAATAAAAAGAAAAAAGGAAGAAAGTGCTGATTCAAGTATCCCTGGAAATAGTTTCGTTTTAGTCATCATTTACAACTTTCTCGTTTTTCAAAACAGCTTTTAAATTACATTTTTTCAAAAAGGTTCACTGCATCAACAGTCAGTATATTGGCTGCTGCCTAAAGCTAGATAAAGAACAACAGCACTCTCTACTGTATGATTTGGGTAAAGCATATTTGTTGAGTGTGCAAACGTCATCAAAGAGCGACAACATTTCGCTACCTTTTAATATAGCATTATTAATAATAAAGCTTAAAAATATGTTTTCATGTTAGAATATGATCTGGAAGATTATCCGAACAGATTTTACATGCACGCTTTATTAAAAAGCCCCTGTTTTCTTACCGGGACTTTTACTTTGAACGTACAAAATAAAAGTCCCCGGAAGTCAGCTGGTCGGGTTTTGTAAACACATGGCATGCCGTCCTGTTTGACGTTGAATTATGCCAAAACTGTTTGATATAAAGTTCCCAGGAGAATGCAAGACTCTTCCCGAGGGATTTTGGTCCGCTGTCGACGTCTGGATAAAGAAACCTCACGTTGTAAACAAACGTCTGTGCGGCGCCAAGGAGACGGAGAGTAAAGATGTGGGAGCTGAGGCTGTTGGACCGCTGCTACACCCTGATCCCAAAGAGTCGAGTGATGTTTTATCCTTCTTGACGAGTGGAGTTTCATCTGCTCACGAAACGGAAAAACTCTGGTCCTCCACTGTCAGAACATTTATTCCTAAAGTGAACTGCTACGGCTCAAATGTACACAAAGAAGTTATACTGAAAGGTAAGATTGTGAAAGGCTCTGCTCAGTTCTGCTATCTTATGTTCGTTTTAAATGCATTTTAAAGGCCTCTTTTTGTATTTCTTTACTTTCTGTAGACTTTGACAGGCAGCGCGTGACCTTTCTGCCGTTTGAAGAGGATGCAGAGGGGCAGGTTTCTCAAAAGAAGGGCAACGTTTATCAGATCCAGCTCCTCCAGCAGGACGGGGAGGAATGGTGAGTGGGAAAATGTCCATATTCTGTCATACAGAGGAAGTTCAAATAAGAAGTGATACAGAAAACTTCTGGCTCTCCCTGCTGTGGATCAGCATGACTGAATACATGCGCTTTCAAGACTGTGTTCGCACATTCAGCCTATGTTTAATTAATGTTAACAAAGACACTTAAATCTCCTGAATCCTCCTCTCTAAGTTTGAATTCACATTAAAATACTTAATGCCTTCATGTGGACAGAAGGGAAAGATGACAGTTAGAAAAATACCTGTACACTGAACTAATGTATTTTATTTCTAGGCTATTTGTGCAAGGTAATCGGTGGATACTTTAAGAAAATGAATGAAGCAAGCCTCTCCTAAATATTCTTTATTCTTTTTTTAGTTATGTTGACGTACTTGTAGTCCTGAATCCCCTTAGCAGACTGATGAAAGCTGACACACACAGAATAACTGATTCCTCGATTGTCGCAAATAAAGAATGAACTACACAAATCTTGTCCACATCCCAAAAAGGTTATCTGAATGCTGCATTATTATTATTAGTAGTAACAGTAGTAGTAGTAGCAGCAGTAGTATTGGTATATATGGGTGTGGAAGTAGATTTTAGGATAATGTGTTGGCAGTGATGTCTTTTTTCCTGCACCGTCTCTATTCTCTTCTCCCCAGATGCAGCTTTGTTGTTTGTATTGAAATGTTTTCATATTTAAAACCCTCGACAAACTGGATAACGCAGAAGAACAAAGTCTAGATGACTCCCCTCTCTCCTGCAGGGCCTTGGAGCTGCATGTCTTGAGTCCAGACGATTGGTTCTCAGACGGGCTGGTCTACCCCAAGCTGCCCTGGCTGTCCAGAGATCTGCTGCCCAAACTGGTGCGCTGGGCCTCCGAGAGCCGGAGCAGCGAGTTCAGGAGCACCTTGTCCCTGCTGCCGGTGGAGAAGTACAGCCTCACCTACCAGCAGCTCAAGGACAAGTACAAGGAGATGGTCAAGGTAAACGCAGTGGAAGACCTGAAGACTTGTTGCTGCTCATTTGTGTATTTATAAACTTGTCTCATGGCTGAATTTCATCATTTAGGTTGGGCATAGATCATTATTACTGATGTTTTATTCGTATGCCCAGGTTTGGCCCGAAGTGACGGATCCAGAGAAGTTTGTCTTTGAGGATGTTGCTATTGCTACATATCTCTTGGTGAGTTTAAGCTTGGCTGATATGTGTTTTAACGCCCCAATCAGTAATTTATTTGGCAATATAAATTGTAGTTGTATTTGCAATTTTGCATGGATTCTTGAAGAGTTTCACTGTACTTATACATGGGAAAATAAGGTTCTTGCAACTGTCATATGCCACTGTAATGGCATACAGGTCTTTTTTACGTCCATTGCCAAACAAACATGTCTAACCATGCGTGTGAAACTCATATTTATCTGCCACATGCCATCTGTCCGTGTATAAAAAGCTGAGTCGATCAGTTTGCGAGTGAAAAATGTCTTTAACCCAATAAATCAGTTGATAAAACATCCTCAGGTGGAGTGACAGGGTCTCAACAGGTGGAGCCGTATTGCTCCTGTGGATTGGGGTTTTGCCAGAATGAGTGAAACCTCTCATGAACATACTGCAGTACTTACTGTCTGTCTGTGCTGTGCAGGTCCTGTGGGCCGAGGAGCGAGCAGAGAAGAGTCTGACTGCCAGACAGTCGTTTGTGGACCTGGGCTGTGGAAACGGCCTGCTGGTCCACATACTGTGCAATGAAGGGGTGAGTTCAGGACTGTGTGAACGTTGGCCTCTGTCTACCGTACCCAGTTGAAATGACAGCCATTTTCAGCTTTATGTTTTTATAGGTAGAGCACTTAGACTTCCAAACATATTATATCAAACCTCACAGAACAAACCTAGACTTTAATATCAAAATTTCATATCAACCACTTGAAAAATGGATCAGCAATCTAGTTTGAAAATGATTGCTGGCATGATAATAAAATTCATTAGGGAATATAATTGAAATTATTAGCTATCATTAGACTTTTGCTTGCAAAATAGTACTATTGAAGAGAATGCATTCAGCCGGATTTTTGAATATTGACAAAAAAAATTCAGTTGAATTTGCCTCTGGTTGACTTGTTCCACTATATGCACCACCTTTATGTCCAGATAAACCGCCCCATGAAGAAGACTGACCTCTCAGGCAAAGGTCTTTTAATTAGCCAAATATTCATCTGCGGCTTAATCGATGACATGGGGCCGGTCAGAGCCCAGGTGAGGGGGATTAATGCCTCTGAACATATTTAATCTGTGGTCTCACATCGCCCGGCCGGCCAGTCACAAACTGGGGCAGGTGTAATTGAAATTACACACAGCGGTCGGCGGGCAGAGTGTGAGCGTGGCAGAGGTCGGGCCGGCCGATGAGGCGATTAGCCGCTGACCGTCACGCCGTCTTGTGTTGCAGCATCCTGGAAAGGGCATCGACGTGCGGAAGAGGAAGATCTGGGACATGTACGGCCCGCAGACTCTGCTAGAGGTGAGTCAGGTGAACATGAAGGAGAAGCTTGATTGTAGATGAATTCAGGTTTTTAATTAGTGCTGTTATCATTTCACCTAAGACTGGGAATCCAGGTCACATGTCCTGTAATTTGAATGTGACGCCCACTTTTAAACTACCATCACCCCACTACTGCTTTATGTTTTGATTTATTGGAGTGAATATTTTTTATTATATTATATTTTTTCACTCTTAAATTGGTTGATTGATACTACTGTCAGTATGTGACAGCTACACATTTTTTAACAGCTGCAGATTTTTAATGAATTGTGAAGCTGGTATGTATAAAAATATGGAGTTATTGATGGATCTGAAGCTTGCAGAGGTTATTCAGCAGTTCAGCAGTTTTTACCCTTCAAAAATCCATTTGTATAAATCCACTGAGCGTAATTGAGACTCTGTGAAGATTCCTGAAGAGAAACATTTGTAGATGGAGAATATATTTGTCTCAATTTCCTCAGTCCCATGATAGCTCAAAATATGTTTGTGTTGTCTAATTGTTTACATGGAATACATAAATACTGTAATTTTGTACAGCTTCAAAATCAAAATGTTGGCCAATCTACTTGAGACTAAAAAAAAAAATCAGATTCTTGGATTCCTTGGTGGTGTGAACCGTTTGGATTAAGGATTGGGCCTTTAAGTGTTTTTTAAATGGGCCATGTTCATTTGTTGACACATATACCTTGAAACATAGGAGTTCATGAACTGCTGTTTTCTTGAAAAGCATAATGCAGAAAAAAATGGTCTCAGTTCCATCGTTGTAGTCTGTATATTTTAGTTTAGCAGCATCAAAGGAGTGACATCCCTACATTAAGATTACCTGGAGCAGTCAGCATTGTCGGCTAAAAGGTGGAAAGTGTGAAACATTTTGCTAAAGGGAATCCCACTTTAATGATCGCTACAAGGAACTTGAGAGATACATGAGAGAGCGAAGTGTAACCAAAGTACCGCTGCAGATGGGACTGAACTTCTCACAGACAGACTCACACACACATTTGCAGGGAAACCTCCCCAAAACACACACCGTACTTCCCCGTCTGCCTCTCAGCTTCAGTCTTTCATTTGACAACGAGCTGCTGACTGCTCCCACTGCCGCTCATCTATTATTGACCGTGTTTCTGCCGAGGCGGAAGTGGCAGACCGGCCTGGTCGGACCCTCGGGAACGCAGTACTCCGTGTTAAACCTTCATTTGGACTCTCTCTGGATCTCCTGGGCCTCCATTCTTTTAACTTGCAGTATTTCTGATGTTGATGATGGGCCTACCTAAGGAATGAATTCAATACAGATAGCTTTACATAAATTCTTGGCTATATTTGTTAAGATTATATGATTGATGATCATTTTGCCTAGACCAATTAGTCTCTGATTTGGCCAAATAAGAAGCAACATCCTCCTGAATCAACAACATCCTCTTTAGGAGTTTATTCCCGAGGCGTTATTCCCCCCTGACATATTAAAAGTTTGAGAGGATCCAGGAGTTTTCCTCCTGGCGCAGCGCCGCCGCGTCTCAAACAATTTATAATAAGTGATTCAGAATCAAATTACGGCAGCGTGCATATTCCCCCGGTCTGAGGGGCTCTTGTGCTTTTGGGGTCTTTGCTATTTCAGGAAAAGGCAATCACTCCCGGCGAGTGCTTCTTATTCCCCGGTACGGACTGGCTGATTGGGAACCACTCGGACGAGCTCACACCCTGGATCCCCGTCATCGCAGCCAGGCAAGTCATCAGCAGACACAATCTCACTCAGCCGCTCAAGTGCCAGCTGATCTCTCCAATTTGGAATAACATTATTGCTCCATGGGCAGGGGAGAGACTGTGTGTGTGTGTGTGTGTGTGTGTGTGCCTGCCTCCATGCATGTGAATTCAGTAGCATTTAATGAGACAGCCACCTGATGGCGATGTTGAGCCTCAGTCTGATGTATATTTTTTCCTCTTATCTGATCAGAGATAAAGTGTTTTGAAATCTCCTGTGATGGATTCTCCCTCCTCAATGTTTTGGCGTTTCCTGTCTGTTGCTCAAACTTTGCTTAAACACAACCAACAGGCTGTTTACAGTGGAAAATACGTACAGGAATGTGTAACCACAGCAACATACATTCAATGCATTTGCCAATGAAGATTTACAGAATCAGTTTCAGCAGCACTGAGTAAGGATTTCCTTTTGTTTTCACGTTGCAGGTCCTCTTACTCCTGCCGGTACTTTGTCCTCCCCTGCTGTTTCTTTGACTTCTACGGAAAATACCAGAGGCGGCAGTGTAAGAAGTCCCAGTATAAGGAATACATAGACTTCATCACTGAGGTCAGCCAAGCCAGTGGCTTCAACACTGAGGAGGACTGCCTGAGAATACCTTCCACCAAACGGGTAGGCTTACACTGTACAGCCCAGTCCAGACTCAAACCTCTGACTTACAACTCAAAGTCCAGACTCAAAACTCACCTATAGGCCTAGATTATGCATCCAAGAACCCCCGTTTCATGTAAATTTTGCTGCCTTATTGTACAATTTAAAATTGTTGACATTGACATTTTTTTCCAAGTTCCTTGCTCTGGAGAAAGTGATGCGACTTTCTTGCACTTTAAACGACAGTAAGAAGTTAGAACAGGTTAAGCGGCGGCATCCCTTACATTTATACTATATAACAGCATGACCTCGAGTGTGATATTGCTTTTATACAACAGCTCTATAAACAACGCTATTTATCAAGTAATGCTAATTTGAGACAACAGATTAGGATGTTTTTTTTTTTTTTCAGTCAACGAAAGTGTTTTATAGTCTTAGTCTTAGAAAGGGTCTTAGTTTTGGTTTAAGATTACACCCTTGGTGACCATCCAATAAAGCAGAAGTGCCATAAAATCTATTTCTAAATAAAAACAAAGGAACCCTCGCAAGTGAGCCACTGGACTTGGAGGCACAACATTGATAGCAACTGATTTCCGGCACAGCTGTGCATCGCTGCCTCGTTTCCACCTGAACCTCATTTAGACTGGGATTATGTCTCCTAGAGTAGAGTAGCGGAGCGAGTCTTTATTGTTCCCGAAGGGCCATTTGTTTTATAGCTAGTAGTCATTAAGGCTACAATGCACATGAGCACATTAAACCAACAAGCAAGTGTTTAATGTGCTTTTACTGTATGGGAATCAGTCATAGTCAGTTAGTTCATAAACGCAAAAGCTGTTGGAAAAGTTTTTAATTTTGTTGGCTCTATTCTTGTGAAAGTTAGAGATGAGCCTATAAACCTTTTAATAAACCTTTTTTCTAAAAAGTTAAAACATTTGAACAGGTTGATGAGGTCATTGGTATTAAATAAAGTGGTTCTCTCCAAAATCAGTTAGATATATACACAATCATATATGAATTTCCCCAAGGGGATTAATAAAGTGCTATCTATCTATCTATCATGGTGGCATTTCTGTTATTCATTTTGTAGATTGTAACACACATATGGCAGATTAGCATCGTTATTTCTGCTTTGAGTTGCTCATTGTAGAGTTCCAGTCCTCAGCACCCAAGGGAGACGGACCCTGGTCTGATGTGAACCTCTTCTTCTGCAGGTTTGTCTGGTAGGAAAGTCGAGAACCTACCAGCTGTCTGACGAGGCCCAGGCAGAGCACCGAAGAGCTCGTTACGTCCAGAGCCGCCAGACTCCTTCTGGGGTCACAGCTCAAGGGTCAGAGGTCAAAAATGACGGGGACAGTTGCCATGACAACACAGACACTGACAGGACTTCCGGGAACGACTGGGGAGCCGGGTTCCAGCCCCGAGACCGAGTTGAAACGGTTCGAAACTGCGCTGCTCTCCCCCGGGACTTTGTAGATGGTGTTGTCCTGCGGGTTGCTAACGTTCTACTGAGAATGACCAAGGATGAAGACGGAGGTTCTCCCAGTGCCTGGAACCAAGGAGGTAGGAGGAACCGCAACACAACAGCCACAATTTTCTCTTCTGCCTAATAAAAGAAGATCCAGGTCACACAGAAAACTAAGTCTCCCCCGTAGATGAGCTGTTTCTGAAATGCTGAACAGGTTCGGATTAAATCAAAACTAGAGCGCATTATTTCTGATGTTTGCTGACCCCGGTGTTTATTATTATGAACATTGGGTTTCTGAGGGTTTCGTTACAAGGCTTTGTGATTCATATCTGATGCAGGACAGCTGCAGATACAACCTGAACAAGTGAAACACTTTCAAAACAAGAGTGATGAATCACTTCTCACATTTCCTGTCAGTACCTTAAAATACATTGCGAGCCGCTTCGTGGCACAGCGCCATGTCGGTGGATTCTGCAGCCTGTAACTCTCATCTAAACCATCTAAATCATTTTATCTAACACCCCCGCCCCCCCTCCACCATACCCCCCTACCCCCCGCCCCCCCATCAGTGTCAGTCGGCAGGACCCACATGGCACAGGGCGACACCACTTTGAACCCTGTCAGTATTTCACCCTCCACCAGCCACTTCCTGCACCGCACAGAGCAGAGAGCGCCACACACACACACACACCGTATCACACACACACACTCTCACTTATATACCACCCACGCATCACCTTTGTCAACGCCTCTGCACCCCTCGCTGCCACACAGACACACACACAATGTGAATGAGATAAGGAGATGAGGTCTACTATGATTAAAACAGAAAATTCTCTGTCAGGATGTCAGGGCTGAAATTAGAGAGAGAGAGAGAGAGAGAGAGAGAATACGAGGGAGAAGGAGGGAATAAAGAGAGACGGGGTCTGTAACTCGGTATAGAGATGACTGGATGAATAATGCACCATGATCCATGATTTATGCATGAGTACGCATTTGTATTGAGGTATTCCTGTCAGTTATCTCATCTGCTGTGTAAGAACAAAGGGTAAATTCAGGCTAAAGCCAGGCTGTGCTGAACAGATCCAGGTGAGCCTCACAGTCATCTAAAGGAGTTTGGTATTCGGCGGCGGCCCACTTTAATTGCACCTTCAAACAGCATGAGGACTATTGATATTTTTGCCTATTTTTTCTTGATATTAAACTATTCTTTAAAGCTGCACTAGGCAATATTTTTATCAGCCTAAATCACAGAGCAGGGCTGCAATAGAGAAGATCATCCTATCCCTGCTAATTGAGATGCTCTAGATTCCCCCTATTTGGTCAAATGAAATTCTGATGTCAGGTATTGACACTTCCCCACCAGTAGGAAGTGATGAATCTAAACTTAAGAGTGAAATACAAACTGTCTCCTAAACAGCAGAGAGCAGCTCGTCCCTTTGGTATAATTTGGTATCACACACCGGCTGGGTTGGTAAACATGCTGTGTGCTGTTTACTGATGTTAAGTTTATGTTTATTTTATTTAAGAAAGGGACAGTGCACATTAATAAACATAAGAACTTAGATGCACCATGTAAATATGCCAGATTTAGCCATACAGGCTAATTTTCATCTGTAGTCCATGGGAAGGTTGATGGATGAAGGTTAAAGGAACATAAAAGAAGATACATAACACATAAGTACAGACAAATGAGTAAAAACTATGCAAACATTGACCAGAAGCATTACAAGCAGCATAAAAGAAGATACAAAACACATAAGCACAGACAAATGAGTAAAAACTACTATATATTACATGATTTCTGGGTATTGAAGTTCACATTTTTCAAACAGTTACCTCTCTCTGCCATTTGGAGCTGCTATGCTCCAAATAGCAGATGCTGTAGCACTGTACAAAAGCCTTGGCTCTTATGGTTATAAAATGATGTTGCCCTAATGGGGGCAAAAGTCAATATGTAACCCGTTCATTTCTAAACGCATTCTGCAGAGACCGCTTCATCACTGGAGTCATGCGTGGCAATCTGCTGTGCTAAACATCATCTCATTAAACTCCAATTTCTTGTTTCCTTGTATCCTTATTCTTGTTTGTGAAAGACAGAGGTAGCAGTTACCAAAACACAAGGTCTGATGTAACTCTCCCTTGTGCAGTTTGTGTGACCTAACCTAGCTTGGGTGTAAGAGGGGGGTGGGTGAGAGTGAATATGTGAATATTTAGGTTATCAAGTGGGAACCTCCCGTCACAGATGCTTTGCTTAATTAAACCTGCAAAGTATTTATTAGGTCTGATAGACAAGAGCAGGAACAGATAGGCAAACTCTCCCTTTCACTCACTGATAGCTGCAGCATAGAAACTGCTGAACTTTCTGGGATACACCCGTGTTTTTTTGCAACTTAAAGTGATCCTCTCAAATTTTGTATTCACCGCTCAACATTTTTAGAGCTAATTTTTCCTCCACTTAGCCTGATTTTGAACAGGCTTAAGCAGCAAAAACAATCCCCCCCCCCAACAAGCAATCAATCTTTGGCCATCTTAGCGTTTATTTTGCACAGGGGACGTTTAACCTGGAGCAGTCCAAATGTACCTACAGCTAAGCCATTAATAATAATCTACGCCTGGTCTCAGTCCAAGCAGAGTCCACATTGTCAATACTGCCCTTCTCCCATTAATCCCCATTAACATTGCAGGCAGTAAAGGGCAGCTCTAAACTGTGTATTGATATTATATTAAGGGCTGCAGCTCTCTGGCGTCTGGGCTGTGAGACGGCCGTCTGCCCGCTTTCACACTCTGGACCGCAGGACTTTGTTTGGCTTTGCAGGCTCCTGTGCATGTGGGTGTGTGTTGCATATTTTGAGGATTAAGTCAGCAATGTGACCTTCTAAATTTTGGATGTATTTGGGTGCGCATATGTTTTTGACGAATTTCAGTGGTAGATGGGAAAACACTTTTTTTTTTATAGCTCAAAATGCAGGTTTATTTTACTCCATTTTGTACAGGCATTACGAATGTAAACAAACTTAACAGCACTAAAATACATGTGTAACTACGTCCTTGTATTGAAAGCGCAGACAGTATATTTCAGAGTGAAAATGTCTTTAAATCCAATAAGTCACAATGTAAACAAAGCCTGTAGTCGGACTCAGTGTTGCAGCAGAAGGTGTCATGTCACCATCACAGTTTCCAGGTGCAATAGAGCAGACAAATATCCCCAATTTAATGATTAACTTCAAACAATAGGCTACATTGGTCTTATGTCGTTTTTCATTAGTGGCTTTGCACCAGCTGGAACATCACATTGTCTGCAGATTTAGGTCAAATAATGTTGTGAAACAGCAGCAGGAGCATCAGAAACCCTGTGGCGAGGCGCTCTCCAATATGTCAGAGAAAGAGGAGGCGATTGTCATTTATACAAACCAAAGGTCAGCCCCGATTAAATTCCCTTCTGGGGGAAAAAGGGCAAGCCAGAAATACTGAAATTCTCATGGAACGAAACCCAAAGGCTGGCGGCGGCGGACACACGGCGTACGTCATTTATCTGCTCGGCACGGAGTCGGTTTGGAGATTAAAAGCAGATTAGGGGCTTGGTGTATTTCAATATCAGCCCCCTTTCTCCTTTCTTTACTTTTTGGTATCTAAAATTACTGTCCCAGTGGGGGAGGCAGCAGTAGTTAGTTGGTGACGACAATGACTCACACACTCAAATGGCCGGTGGGAGAGGCAGTGGTGAAATGCACTCCGGTCGCTGTGACAGCTTGTTGGAGAGACTTTAATTGAGCACACTTCACAGCGCTGACTGACACTGAGGGAAGCTGACTGCGGGAAGTATCTTTTCCTGTAAATGTTTCTGTATATAGCATTGATCTTCCCTCTCTCATTCTCACCCCGTCTCTCCTGGAACACTTCTGCTCTCATCCCGCTCTGTAATAATGGCTCTGCCTCTCAGAACAAAAGCTCAACTCAACTCTATCAGCTGTCTTTAATGCATCTTTCTTCGCCGAATGCACCAGACATAACCAGCTGAAAAGGAAAATTTACTTTGGCTTTAATGGTGAAGACGAAGCAGAAGACAAAGAAATAAAACCTCTGGACATACCTGAACTAGTGTGCCAAGATATTGAGAAATGTTAAACTGATCGACCTCCCCCTCCTCTTCTTCTTTCCCTCTATTCTTTTTTCTTTCCCCCTCCTTCCTCCTCTTCAGGCAGTCTTTCTGTGAGAGAGGTGGCTGAGCTGTTGGAGCAGGAGACCCTGCAGCTCCTAAAGAAGGAGTGTGGAGGCCTGCAGACGCTCCTCAAGAACAACCACCAAGTCTTTAGAGGTAGTTCAGCCTCAAAGCTGGTCCACACCAAATAGAAAAACATGGAAGTTTGCATTGCATAAGAAATGTTTTTTCCCCGAATGTAGTTCATTGTAGCAAAACATTAGCAAGCACTTACTCTTTTCATTCACTGGATTCTCTGATGAGGTGAATCCAGGTGAAGGCCATTATGCCTTATTGATTTCCCTTATTAAATCTAAACCAATCACAAAGGAGGAGATGAAGAGAAGCAGACGAGTTAGAGAAGGATTTTCAAGCTTTGAGACAATGTGTGCAAAAGGGGCTGCAACTCAGGAAGATGTCCTTTAATATTTAGTACATTCAGTGTATTTTCTTTCTCCATCTCCTTGGCCAGTAAAGCAATTTTGGGAACGTTGCCTGCCTTCTCATTTTTAACCAGTTTGTTTTTATGGAATGGGTAAACCAGGTTTTAATTGCTTTGATTGGAGTGAGCATTATGTAGGAACACTTCAACTAGATTTATTCGTAATCTTTGCTAATATGAAGGAATATTAACAGAGCACTTTATTCTGAAGCCTTTCTTGCACGACAGATGATTGAATTCCCCTCCCTTTTCTTTTCTTCTTCTAGTGGAAGGAGGGAGGGTCTATATCAGAGACTGGCGGGTGATGAGCGAGAGGAAGACTTCCAGGACCAATGTGAAGAGGAAGCCCGTCGCCCTCGGCGCCCTGAAGACTCGCCCCTGCTGGTTCCACGCCCACCACCCTCATGGCTGCCCCCTGCAGGCTGAACAGTGCGCTTTTGCCCACGGACCCGATGACCTCCGACCCTCCACCAGACCACTGAAGAAGATAAAGAGCGATGATGCCCTTTGATTGGTTCATTCATTCTGAACTTTTTATTTGGACATTTCATTTGAATTTATTGAGTTGATTTTTAAATGACCACCAACGATATATGTGTACCTTTGATCTAAAACTAAATATTGGTGAATACAGTAACCTTTGTTCTATGCAACAGTGTGTCAGTATGAGGGATCTTGGGGAATTATTAATTAGTATTGCAAGTACTTGTATAGAGGTTAAGCTTAAACGGCAATAGGCAAGATTTTTATGGAAAATATATCCATCTTATCTGCCTAAATCAGAAATGGGGCTGCAATGGACGAGCGTCCCAAAACAGTCTCCTAAACTGCAGCAAGCGAGCGCTCCGTCGGTCTGCGGCTGAACCTGCTGTGAAAAGATTTTCTTCACCACCTCTAGAAGAGATTTCGGTCACAGGAATGTGCAGTTTACTGATGTCACATTACATCATTACTGGATACTGAGGTTCTCAAAATTCAAACCATTACCTCTCTCTGCCATGTGGGACCGCCAACATGCAAAGTTGCCCTAGTGCAGCTTCAAGTTTCAGGCTTGGAGCTCGCTGACACCTGGGGGAAAATGTGACAGAAGTATGAGAAAGTAATGGTATTTACTCTGACAGACTTGTTATTTTATTTTTAAATCTTATCAAGCTTATTTTTAGGATTTTAGTGAAATATTCTTACTGCACTGGCAGATAATTTTGTTTTTTCAACAAGTTTGTCATTTTTTCAGAATAATGTAACTCGTTTCAGGACATTTACTAAAAAAGTAAAAGTGAAATGGAGTGGAGTTTATTGTTTCAAGATTTTCTTCATTGTTTTATGATGAATTCTTGAAAGAAGTCATATTGGCATGTATCAAGTGAAATTTATTGAAACCAGCAAGATTGTCTGCCAGTGCAGTGAGATCATTTGTCTAAAAATATCATGAAATAAGCTTGATAGGTCTGGAAACAAGTTAAAATCACTGAACAACTTTTCATTTTTTGCAGTGTACTGAAATTTAATCTCAAAGCATTCATTTGGCTTTTTATTTGTTTCAGGAGTGGAACTTTGTAAAGACCTGGAAATTGTTACTTATTGATGTGGATTTCAAAATACATTTTTTGTTTTTTGTTTTTTTTAAAGATGAAAAAGTCTGTCAGAGCTTTTTGTCAAAGCTTTTTAACCATTATTTATCCAAGCAAGGGGTTTTCTGAGCACTCATGCATTTTTTCAGCGCTGCCCTGCTTCGTGTTCCTCCACTGGAGCAAAACTTTTAAAACTTCTGCGTTCTTATTTTACCTCTACACTTCACTTATGCGGTAAATTCACCACAGCCAGGTACTTTGAGGTTCACAGACGGGGCAGCAGCAAAGACCGGACAGCGTTTGAACAAAGTAAATGTTAGGAGTATGAATTATTTGTTGGCTAGAGTTGAGGGCTTCGCTGCATGCCGTCCCCTGTGGACCGCTGCTCTCTGCTGTACTTCTCCGCCACGCTTCGCCCAGACCCTGCAGCTCAAATGTCAGTCAAAGACAGTAGGGCCCACCCACGGCCTGCAGTGGGGTGATGAGAGGAGGCTTCTCTGGGGGGGGGGGGCATCAGACCCATCTGTCCAGAGTGGAGAAATCTGTCTGTAATGCACAGCATCCTGCACACCTGTTGACCCTGTGTGTAGCCTGGGATGCCAGATTGGTGCTGCTGTTGTCAGCCACATGAAGACAGACTTTGCATTTGAAATTCGTCCACCTCAGGAACATTGTATAAAGATCAAGAATTTCAATCAAGTGCAAAAGATACAAAAGTCTACATCTGAGCTGTCTGGCTTCATTTTTCTCATTCAGCTGCACTAGGGAAGATTTTTCTGTAAAAATACACCCGTCTTATCTGCCTAAATCAGGAAATGGGGCTGCAACACCCCCACCCCAACAGAGACACCATAGATTTGCTCTATTTACCCAAATGAAATTCTGGTGTTGGGTGTGAACACTTCTCCACCAACAGGAGGTGACAGATTGAAACTTAAGCGTGACACACAAACTTTCTCATAAACAGCAGCGACTGAGAAAACTGAAAACCGTCCAGAGAAAACTAGACTCATCAACATTAGATCTTTTTCCTCTCTTGTCCCTTTTGGTATAAAGCATCACAGAACAGCCGGGTCGGTAAACATGAGCATGTTGTGTGCAGTTTACTGACGTCACATTACAGGATTTCTGGGTTTTGAAGCCCGCAAAATTCAAACACTTGCCTCTCGCTGCCATTTGGAGCCGCCAACGTGCAAAGATGCCCAGTGCAGCTTTAATGTAAAGGAAATTCACCTAAGATACCCAATATGTGGGAAAAGGGCTAAAAATCAACACACCAATAATCACTTGATTTATTAAGCACAGTGATGAACCCTGTGTCAGGCAGTCGCCATACATATTGCACACTTCATTTGCTCCTTGTTTTTCCTGTTCAGAGGGCTAAAATCCATACTGTGGTTGAAGGGGACAGCCTAAGGTTAGTTACATATTAGCAGACTGGATGCCCCCAAATCCCCTGGAGCTCCATGGCTGTATCATTGAATACTGATGAAGACGTACGCCGTTTACTCAATCTGACCACAGGGTCAACGCAGGGAGGAAGAGCCGACACCGAAGAAAGCCCCGTAGTCTGCTGGAGAACCAAGAGGGCGAAAGACAGTGCAGTAGCTGGGAAGTTGTGACGGACGTACAGTATTATGGAATTTGACGGTCCTGGTTTTGACGAGAAGCGCTCTGTTGTTTGCAGTCATATAATGCACAGCTATGTGTGGGTTTTAATGAGCTGCACAAGTCATCTCTCTCTCTCTCTCTCTCTCTCTCTCTCTCTCTCTCTCCCCCTCTCTCCCTCCCTCATTCCCCCCCAGTGTCATTATTGTTTCCAGGAAGAAATCAATTCTCGAGAACGCTCCTGCGGCTCTCCCAACATCCAATCGACCTGCTGCCCTACATTTCACTGCTGAGACGCGTGACGTGGCCGGGGAGCGGAGGCGTTCGCCATCCCCCCCCGCCTCCTCCCATACACACACACACACACACTCATGCTCACTCTGTCTGCGACCCTTTGACCCCAGCCCTTCCTGCCCCCCCCCTCCTCCTCACCCCCATCCAATAAGCCGTCATTATGACTCTGTTTATGTCCGCCTCGCATCGCTGCCTTGGAGACCCCGGAGGAGATCCAGAGCAAGCAGGATTGATCCTCCACCCCCCCACCCCCTCCCGCCCCCCACCCCACCTACACTGAGTCAGTCTCCCCACCCCTGGCCCTCGGATATCAAACAAATCATCAGAGCTGTGTCGCTCACCCCGTCTAAAGAATGCATCATCGTGCCAAAAACAACAGAAACAAACTAGAAAACAGTTCTCAGGAAAATATGTGGCTGTAAGATAAGTGATGTGTGTCCGTAAGAAAGAAATGTAATTATCGAATGGAGTTTCCCTGCTCAGTGGATGGAACATTGTGTGGATGTTGCCGCAGTTGATCTTATGTGAAGGAGGGTTTGTAAAGAATTGTGAGCACTAGGAAAAGGTTTCACAGTTATTGGCATGTGATGGTGGGAATAAAAGGTCGATTCAAAGTTGCTAAGGTGTCACTTCTCTGCAGCTGGCACCCCGAACCCTCCGGTCCCCAGCAACATGTCACCTCACTGGTTGGATATGTGCCGTCTGTCTTATCCAATCACATCCAAGCATTGTAGCTGTGTTGTATCTCTACAACACAGAATCAAATCTTCAGAGTAATCTATAGTAACTGTAAACTGTTTTGTAATAGTTTAGGAGATCAGATAGCTCCGCATCACAACACAACATCTGGTTCATGTGTGGCCATTTTCAGTCCGTTCCAGATCGCAGGATTCTGTTATTGTTGTTACGGTGGCGAAGGAAACTATGTGAACCTTGTGCAAATCCCCTTTAGCAGCAGTGACTTCAACACAATGTTTCCTTTAAAAGTTAATCTGTCTTACACAATGTCTGATTTGTGGTTGGAGATTTTAACTCGATACTGAAAAAGGCTTCAGTTACTTATTATGTAACGGGTGCTTAAAATTTTAATATATAATGGAAAAAGAAACCTTTTGTATTGCATACCATATCAAACCAATCTTAATCTACTATAGCAGTTTATTATAGCAGATAAATGTCCATGTGACACGTCAGTGATTAAATAGTCTTTTATGTTACATCAAAATATAATTTGGATTCAAAACTAACTCCTGTGAGGATATTGCTTATATATTGTTTGCTTATATATCTATATGTGAATGATATCAGTCTTCCAGCCTCAGTAGCCCAGAGGAAAGAATTAGACATGTTGAAAAAGAAAGAAATGGAGGAAGGAGAAACACATTAGCAGACAGACAAAATTACTGCCCATGCCTGAAATCTAGGTCAGGGAGAAGTGGCTGCATCTCTCGAGTGAGCCAACAACTTTCCCCATGTTTCTCTCATGTGTTATTCATCGTGGCACCGTGGGGCTCGACGTAATGCGACGTCTCGGAGACATTATTTTGGACGTACAAGCAGGATTCTTCCTCCGTCTCTCAGCAAGGCGAGCCGCGTGAGACGCTGCTGACAGCTGTCACTGCAATGACTTCTTTTGTTTGACTGTTATTGCCGGAGAAAACCTTTTTTCCTCCGTTTTATTTTATCCACGAGTTGTCTGGAAAGAGAGGGGGTTGAATGATGTTTAGATGCTTTCTTTTTTTTTTGCCAAAGAAATGTATGTGTGTGTGTATGTGTGTGTGTGTGTGTGTGTGTGTGTGTGTGTGTCCTTATCACATCTCCTGTGGCGGTAAAGGATGCTGAAGACACCTGCCTTTCATCTTTTACTCATAGTTCAACTGGGTTACGCCACATTCATATCAATCTATTATATGTGAGAGTGTGTGTGTGTATGTGTGTGTGTGTGTGTGCTTGTGTTTGACATTTTTGTATCCTGAAGTGTCCTTAAACCAAGTTGAACCACAGTAAGATTTAACACCTGTGTATTCCAGTGGATGCAGTGAGTAATGTGTGTGTTGGGTGGGTGGGATTCTTCAAATGTGTGTGTGTCTCCTCCCGCATATTTGACTTGGAGAGAGTGTGTGAGGGGCGAGGGCGTCCAGCTGGAAACGGTGTCAGGCCAGTCCTGGTGTGGCGGGCCGTCCCAGCGGCAGAGCCGGGCCGTGTGGTCAGGCTGAGGTCACCGGTAAAACACTGACCTCACTAGTGAACGCCCCACTGTGAACCACTGGAGGATTAATGACCCTGTTGTTGTGGGGAGGCTTTGTAGCGGCCCGCCTGTGGATGAAGTTTGTGATGTGATACTTTGTTTTTTACTATGTTTTTTTGGCATTTTTGCATTTGATGGTTTTACAGTGACACAGGAAAGATTGGGGGGTCGGCATGTTTGTTCCTCTTCTTTTCCTTTGCGGTGGAAGTTCTTACTCGTGTTTCCACTAGTGATTTGTAGCTGTCATTAAAGTGACTTGAGGGTTATGTAAGACCTAAGACTGCAGTGTCCTTGTGTTGTGTAATCTGGAAATGTAACACTTACAATTCAATAATTACATGTAAAAAATCTGTCAAAATGCATGTTGTTCCTGAGCCTTTCCAACTAAACAAATGCTTCTAAATCCTGGTGTTACATAATTGGACAAAGCTAAGTAAGATAGGACATAACAAATGGCTCATCTTAATTTTATTGAGGAATAGTGGAAGGAAGTCAAGGGATTCTCTTTGTTATGAGTACAAAGTCACAAAGTTAAATGATATTACAGTAAGCTTAACATAAAATATGTTCTATTAATTATGTTAATAGGCATTATCTAATTCAGTTACATAACAAAGAACATTAACAGTGACAAATTGTGTCGCACTTACAGTACAGTGATTAAGCATCACATTATGCCAGATACAGTTGGAGAGCCGCTCTGTGCTTGTCCTCATCAGTCCTCAAGACTGTTTACATGACTGTCAAACAAAAAGCTAAATCCCTCTGAGACATGTGGAGGAAAGCAGATACTGTAAACATTACACCACAGACCGTCATTTGAAAAGATTTTGGCCCCATCTGTGACGGTGTTTGTTGTTCCTTTAACTATGATTTAGAGTCTAGACTGTAGGTGGAGATAGCAGTGAGGAGGATGAAATCTTCTCAGAATAGACATTGTTATACAAGGGCTTAATTCTAGTGAATGAAACCCTCAAGGACCCCTGGGGGCGGAGGGACCCCAAGTTTGGAGGCACTGCTCCTGGCCATCATGAGCACACTGTACGGAGGTAATCAAAGGGGATGCTTCATCTGAGAGAACATTAAGTCTCACAAAACAGAATTAAGTTGGAGCCAGAGTCACAAAGTGCTCTTAAGACAGATCTTAAGAAATTACCCGAGAGGAAATTTGAAAGTTAAGCCTTGAGAAGGCTAGGAAGTGCAATTACCCAATATTTTCTCAAGGTTAGTCTCATCTCTTACAAACTTCTCTTGGTTTCTTACTTACGAACCTCTCAGATAGAGCCAACCTAGCAACCACGATGTAAACAAGCATAAAAAAACACAATTACGACATTAATACACGCTGTCTGCTACAGTTCCTATAGCAATATAACCTTTGTTGGTTTGAAAATTTAAATCCACTTTCACAACCTTTAAGAGGAAAACAAGAGTATAAACCATATCAGCTAATGCAAACCTTTAGTAGCCAACCTCTGCAGTCTAACAGCTAGCTAAGCTTAACAATAACATGTTAAGCTTAAAATGTAAGATACAGTAAGTAAGATTCATACTTTTAAATATCTACTTAATTATCTGAAATGTTTGTTTAAATGAATTAACTTAGAGGCTTACATTTTCA